>NC_056731.1:94010975-94183475 GCF_019279795.1 Protopterus annectens | reverse complement strand
AGTGACTGAACTGAAGTCTCTATTGGGACAAGCATATTGCTAGTCTTATGTGGACTTGAGTGGGTCGAGGTACTAAGTTATTAAATAAGTAGGATCTGTAGCTTATCCATTAAAAGTAGAGAGACTAGGTGGCTTATGTTTTTCTCATCTGCAGAGGTGCCCATGTGTCTTTTTTCTGTGTTACTTCCTGACTATCATTCTGACTTTTTTTTTTTTTATAAATAACCAGTATTGACAGTTCTAAGTTTAATGCATGAATGCTGTTCATTTAATACCCATACTACACCTGGGCAAGAGTTCCCTTTAGTGCACCATTTTATTTGTCATGTAGGTTCCACTGCTGAGTTGCATAGCACTCACCTGCATGCTCTACATTGCCAACACACAAGTATGCCTTCCATGCCTGCTGAGATATATGTGTGTGTTATTGATTCTTTGCTGTGTATAATCACACACACACACACACACACACACACACACACACACACACACACACACACACACACACACACACGCACACGCACACACACACATTTGGTTAGACGAGATACACACAGTCATTTGGTTAGACATAATGCACAGAGTCATTTGGTCAAAACTTGTTACATTGTGCATTTTGTATGTTTAATGACTAGTGTTTCTTTAATAAATAAATAGGAAGGAAAATATATACAGAAGGTTGTATTAAAGCAAAAATGCCTACATATTATTTGCTATAAACTTGGAAAGTAGTACAGTAATATGTTGTCTACCTTTCCTCAAGCTAATCTGGCATATGTTATTGGTAACATCTGGATTAATAATGCATTCAGTGAATGGATCGTTAGTGAGCACCATAAAGCAAAACCCTTTAAAACAAGTCAAAAGAGGTTCTTTATAGCTTAAAAGGTTCCAAAAGACTGTAAGCTACAGATCATAGCAATAATGATGATGATGATGAATTACTAACAGCTCAGATTAATTTGTGTGATTACCACCTGTCTAATGCACTTAACAGAATGTTCTGTTCTTACATTCTGAATGCTTGCCCAGTCTGCAATGCTTCTTTTATAGGTTATAATGCAAGCATTCTTTCTTAATTTTTTTTTCTGATAAGTACTTGTAAGCACTTGAATCTAACAAACAGAAGAGCATTTGTTTGGAATATGTTAGCACCTTCATAAAACTATGTCCTTCTTGGAAACAAAGTTGCCATGGATAAAAGCATCTGAGCTGCACAGCGATTTTTTCTCCTACATTGGTGTATTTCAAGTTTACTTCAGCCATTGTAAATAATAACCATTTCTAGACATGAATGGATAGTAAAGCACTGTATTTGACATCAATATCTTGTTAACTCCTGGCCCAAGAGATCCTCTATGTCTGAAAGCTACAGTTACTGTATAGCCTATGTCAGTCAAATAAATGGTATTACATTATCTCTGTGTTCCATTGTTTTAAGAAAACAAAGTTAGGTGGGTTATTGGTTCTAGTTAAAGGGCCAGAAAAAAGCTTTTTCTAAAGACCTGATTTCAAAAGACCTGCTCTCTCTATAAGTGATTTATTTGTGTGTGTGTGTGTGTGTGTGTGTGTGTGTGTGTGTGTGTGTGTGTGTGTATCTGCTTTATAGATAGGCCTTACACAGAAGTAAGTCACTTACACTGAGAGCAAGTTATTTAAAAATTGATTTTGAGTGTTTTGCTAAGTCACAGATGATATTACACACCTCAGCCAGATATGGTTGGAATTTCACTTCTGTTAGTGTACAAAAGTACTAAATAAGCTATTTTTAATAGGAATTTTCAGATTTGAATTAGAATGGATTTGCTATGAGTCTTCAGAACTACCACACTCATATCTCGTTTGTCCAAGAATTAATGCTTGTAACTGATAACTCAAGTACATACATACTTGAAACACATGAATTTGCTTGCCGAGTTATGAACAAAGAAACCACAGTCAAAAACATCATAGTAGCCTTTTCCAGCATGACAAGCCTCATTGCCTGCACATTGGTGCTTTACCTCCCTATCACCCCTTTACTTTATTATTCCCACTTTAATGTCACTGCACCTTGGAAAAAGAGTTATTAGTGACAGGGAATGAGCAACCATTTTTACTGACTCTTCAAGAGGCAGTAAGTTTGGAATAGTTGAAAAACTCTGTACTTCAAACACCACCATATCATTCCTATGGAAAGGGAGCAACAACACAGAAACTATTGCCACATCAAGCAGTTATGTTCCAACAACTGTGACACAAGCAATCTCATAACGAAAAAACAGCCAGCACACAAAATGAGAAGTAAGACTTTTATTGTCTCCACAGTCACTGACTGGTTTCGGCCGAAGGTCTTTTTCAATGTAGATATCCAACTGTGGTTAATTAGCCTATTTATAGGCATATGCAAAACCTATAACATCCACCATCAATCAGCATGAACCAACATGAAAATTATAAATGATCATTCAGACTGGGCGAGAATAACCCACCCAGTCTAACTATCCAAGCCTTTTCTTTTTTATTTAATACATCATACCAACCAGCCTTAGAATACTTAGGACCACACACTTTATCAATTATAATAAATTGAAATTTGGCAGTGACATGACCAATGGTATGTTTATATAATGCATTAGTAAGAACTTTATTTCTAACATTACTAATGTTCAGAAATATGTAACTTCATAGGTCTAGACGTTTGAGCGAGATTAACAACCCAGTCACTACTACAATTTGCAAGTGTATTTATTTGAAAAATACTAGGCATATTTTTACTAGTAAATTCTTTAATCTTAACAATATATTTGCAAAAAGTACAGTGACCACAGGGGAAGCAACCCACCGATTTGGTTCCATCTATTGTACTCTGAACCATATTGGTTGCCTGGGGATGATGTTTATAAAAACTGAAACAGCCAACTAGGGTTTTACCCCTGCGGAACGAAAAAAAGACATCTATTGTGTAATAATTCACATAACCGATTGTCCGCTAAAAGAATATTCCAATGTTGTTAAACTAACTTCATAAACTGATGTGTATTTTTGCCATAAGTGGTTACAAACCTAATACTGGGGTCTGAATTCTTCCTATGACTATGATATGTAAATAGATCCTTCCTAGGTATTTTGCTAACCTCACTACTAGTTTGAAGCAAATGTGCTGATGGGTACCCACGTTCCATAAAGCAAGATGTTAGTTCTTGATTAAAATGTAAAAAATCCTGATTAGTGGAACATATACGCCAAATCCTCATATATTGGGATTTATGGATATTATGAATAATGTGGATGACAGCTTGATGCATGTAACAATGTATTAGAATGAAATGGTTTCTGAAAAACTGAACTAGCCAGTGTGCCATCCGGCTGTCTGTTTAACATCACATCAAGAAAAGAAATGAACTGCATATCAAAGCTGTCCATAAAGTGAATGTCCCATTTGTTTTCATTAAGATATTGAAAAAACTCATGTAAATATGCAACGTCAGATTTCCAAACCATCCAGCAGTCATCCAAAAAATGCCTCCAAATATCAAGTTCTTCAAGAAATAAGTTAAAACTGCTGTCATAAATCATTTTGTGTTCAAAATGTCCCATGAATAAATCAGCATAAATGGGTGCAAATGAAGCTGCAAATAGCATTGACCATTGACCATTGAAATAAAAAAAAAAATTTTGGTGAGGACATTTTATTTATTTATTTTATTTATTTTTATTTTACATTTGTTGACCGTGCTAGTCCAACTGGATATATGTCCATTTTCAGTGGAGGCCCAGGGAGAAATGCTCCACACTTCAGAACAGAATCACAAAAACATAGGTACATTTTCAAGTTTTGGCAAATTATAATAGTACATTGCATTTTAGCTTATGAGTAAGGAAAAAACATTCCAAGCTACATAACAAGTATGGATATAAATACAACAAAATATAAGGTAAGTGAAATCGAGCACTATTGAACTTTGAAAAAGGTTACACACACATTAATGTTAGTAAAAGAATAATTAGTTTGTGTGAGTGAGAAGATTAGTGTCTGGAGACAAGGGAGGTAGTTAGTCTGGGTTTGCACAGGGGCATAGCCAGTGCAATTTAAGGTATGGTTTGAGTTTGGAATTAATTAGGGTAGTTGAAGGTAAGGAGGTTAGATCAGTAGGGAGGGAGTTCCAGGTTTTACCCACTGTGTTAGAGAATAGAGAGTCTCCAGCCAGATTGTTGGTTTTACTTATCTTTACCATTAATTTATTTGATGAGCGCAGGGTCTTCAGGTTATTGTAGGGGGTGATTAGATTAGTTAATATTGGAGTAGTTGTAGGATGAAACAGTATCTTATGGGCAATAGTTAGCTGGTTTGATAGAATAAGATTTGGCAATTCTAACCATCCTAGTTGATTAAGATTGTTGCAATGATGGGTTCTATAGGTAGACCTAGTTGCAAATCTGGCAATATTATTGTAGGAGCTAGCCAACTTGTTCAGATTGCTTTTACATAGTTTGGTATAGATAGGGGACGCATATAGTAGGGTTGAGATTAGGTCGGTACGGGCAATGGTGGTCCTGGCTAGTGGAGTCAGAAATGGTTTGATCCTATAAGAGGGAACCTAGTTTCTTGTTTACTGTTTTTATAGTGTTGTTAATATGGGGCTCAAAAGAGAGGTTGTTATCGATTAGTAATCCAAGTAGTTTTGTAGTAGAGTCGGGAGAAAGTATCGTACCATTGCTAGATGTGACTGTGAAATGCAGAGGGGGGCTCTGCGGGTAGGAGTGAATAGTAGCATTTTTGTCTTGTTTGGGTTCAGGATGAGATATCGGTGAAGAAGCCAATTCTCTACTGTGCTAAACACATCTTGGGTTAGGGACTGAAGTTGTGATAGTGAAGAGGCTGAGCATATTAGTGTGGAATCATCCGCATACTGGATACAGGTAGCTTGAGGTAATACAGAGTGTAAGTCGTTAGTAAAAATAGAGAAGAGGAGAGGACCCAATATGGAGCCTTGAGGGACACCAAGGGTAATTGGGAGATGGGAAGACAAGTTATTCTCCCATAATACAGCCTGTTGCCTGTTATTTAAATAGGATTGGAACCATTGTATAGCAAGTGGATCCAGTGAGAAGTTTCTAAGTATGTTTATGAGTAGCTGGTGATTGACCATGTCGAAGGCTTTTGACAGATCAATGAAGAGGGCTGAGGATAGAATATCATTATTACGATTAGGATAGAAGAGCAGAATAGTTGCTATGAAATGGTCTGAATCCATGTTGGCAGGTAGCTAGTAGGTTGTTTTCTAGGAGGTGGTTTAATAGTTGCTTATGAATGCACTTCTCCATGATTTTTGCCAGTGGGGATAATATGGCTATAGGCCTATAGTTAGAAAAATCTTTAGAATTACCACCTTTATGCAGGGGGATGATATATGAGATTTTCCTGATTGATGAAATAGTTCTTTCAGAAATAGTTCTGTTAATGAGGATTTATATGGTGTAGGCTATAGCTTTGGCTGCTTTTTGCAGGTATTCTGCAGGTAGTAGATCTGCAGAGAGGGTGGTGGGTTTAAGTTTCTGAATAAGGGTGCAGACAAAGGATGTAGGAACGGGTTGGAATTTAAATGTTGGGGGGCTGATAGGGATAACATTGGAAGAAGATGCTATGTCAGGGGATAGCTGATTGGCCAAAGATTGAATGGTTTTGGGTGAAGAAAGTGTTAAAAGAATTGGCAGTTTGGTTAGGGCTGTGGAGACTGGAGCCTGAGGGGGTGGGTGTGATTGAGTGACCTGGATGCAGAAGTTTATTGATTCCAGACTAGAATTTTTTAGGTTTATTTTGGTGGGTTTGTTGGAGGTGACAGTAAAAGTTTCTTTTATCTGGCAATATGGCTTTTTTAGTTTTGTTTCTTAATTGTCTACATTTTAGTTGATCTGCCGGGTTTTTGGTTGTATGTCAGCTAGCTCAGAGTTTGTTTCATGGAGGATTTTTTGTTTGGTAGTTTTGGAGAGCCAAGGGACTGGTTTAGACCTACTTCTTATTATATGTCTTGGGGCATGGTAGTCTAGAATGGTTAAAAATTTAGAGTTAAAGTATTTAATGGTATCTTCTAAGGGTAGGTGTTTTAGGGGTGACCAGTCACAAGCTATGAGTTCTTTGTGAAAGCTGTCAGTGTTAAAATTTTTATTAGACCTTATTTTCTTATAAATGGTTGGATTTGGGGTGTCAGTCTTATACCTGATTAAGAAGGTGAGTGAGTGATCACTTATATTTTCTGGGAGGGTCCCTACTTTGTAAGATTGGTTATGACTGTTTGTGAGAATCCAATCTAGGGTGCTGTCATTATTATTATGTTTATTGGTTCTAGTGAGGGCTGTAATGGTTTGCGTAAAACCATGTAGGTTGATATGGGTAGAGGGCTGTTCAGATGTGCAAGACATCCAGTTTATATTAAAGTCACCAAGAATTATGGTTTCTTGTGGGTAGGTGGTGGACAGCCAACTTAGGATAGCCCCTAAGGTGTTGATATTGTTGCCTGGGGGAAGGTAAATACAGATTATATAAATGGATTTACAATTGTTAAGTTGAATTTTGGAGATAAGAATTTCTGCATTGCTAGTTAGGGGAGGTTTAGAGTCAGTGGAGGTGACTTGTAATTCAGATTTATATAAAATTGCTACTCCTCCACCTTTCTTAGAGTTACGGTCAAGTCTCAGGATACTGTAACCTGGGGGAATAACAGTAGTATCTTGTATTGTTGGCTTGAGCCATGTTTCAGAGAGGCAGAGGATGTCAAATGAATATACATCCATGAGGGCGTGTAGGTGGGCAACTTTATTGTTTATGCTTCGAATATTGAGATGGGCTATCAGGAGAGAGTTAGAGGGTCTATTGACCAGATGTGCATTAGTAGAATTTGAGGTGTTAGGCTTTGTGGTAGTGGTAGAATTTGGGCCAGGGTTTATGTGAATGTCACCATCAATTAGGGAGTGGACTTGCATTGCCAGAGTGAGTATTAAACCTTTACATATTAGGTTCTGGGGTTTTCTAGCTCTAGGGCTGTAGTATTTGATGTGAGTGAGCCTATGAAATTTGGCTGATAAACACTTTGATGGATAGGATGTGTGATTGTGGCTATGAAGGATGATGAGTGTTGGTGTGGAGGTTTGTTTCATGGGGTTATGAAAGTGTAGGTAGTTGTAGTGTTCATAGAAAGTAAGTAGATAGGGTATAGCTAAAATAGGGAGGAGTGATAGTAGGAGTAAGGGTTTAAAGTGTGTATGGGTAGTGTTAGGTGACATTGTAGAAGTATTGTGTATAGGTTAGTATACAGGGATAGGTGCAGATAGATAATGATTAGTGGAAAGTAGGTTGTAGCACTTTAAGGGGTTGGTCTATGTGATTGCTTGTATAGATAGGGGGTGTGGTTAGTATGTATAAATGTAGATGCACTGGGGGCATGTGGAATTTGGGGGCAGGGTAAGGGAGCAAAGTGAGCCCACAGGGCAAACGGAGTGGGTAGAGCCACAGAGGGAGTGAGCCCTAGGAGAACAATCAGTGGAGAGCTGTTTGTTAAGGTAAGTGAAGGTGGAGAAAGGTGGGAGATGTTAGCCTTGATAGTAGGGATAGAGGGAGGATAGCTAAATGATACAGAGTAAATGTCCGTCAAACATAGAACATGCTCTGTCAAACATAGAAGAGAGGTGTTAAACCCGGGACTATACAATGAAATTTCTCCCAACCAAAATTCCAATGCCATAAGACCAGCCCAATGAGGAATACTGGTGTATAATGATGTAACATCAAGAGTGCACATCAACCACCCAGGATCTAATTGGGTATTAGATACAATGTTGAGAAATTCCGTTGTATCCTGTATATGAGCCCTAACCGCTTT
Organism: Protopterus annectens; assembly: GCF_019279795.1. Taxonomy (NCBI): domain Eukaryota; kingdom Metazoa; phylum Chordata; order Ceratodontiformes; family Protopteridae; genus Protopterus; species Protopterus annectens. Next base: position 94,175,616 of record NC_056731.1, on the reverse strand, counting down.
CAGTAGGAGTTTCAAATATCTCGTCAGATAAACAGAGATTGGTTTCATTAAGGAGCCCTTTCCTGAAACAATAGGTCATCCTGGTGGATTGCTAGCATTCTTATGAATTTTTGGAAGAAGATATAGATGTTGTGGTGATGGATCTTTAACTTTTAAATGAAAACAACTTTTATCACAAAATAATACCCTCACTCACTGCAGTATGTAAAAATTCATCAATTTCAACTTTGAACCTGGATGTAGGGTCAATGGACATTGCTGTTTAGAATCTACTATCCTGTAACAGCTTATTAGCTTCAGCAACATACATGGACCAATCCATCACTACCATGGAAACACCCATGTCAGCTTGAATGATAACTAATTTTTTCTTTCCATAATTTTTCAAGTACCTTCATCTTTGACTAAGTCAAATTATTTGGAAGAGAATAATTTTGCATTTTAGAACCAAAATGTAGTTCCTTAAGGATGCATTTTTGAAAGATATCAACATGTGTATTCATGGGTGGAACAAACGTGGAGGGATGGAATTTAAATCCAGGTTCAGTGGAAACCATGGTATCACTATTTTCCCCATTATTAAAAAACAATTTAAGATTAAGCAATCTACAAAAAGAAATTAAATCTTCAACAAAAGTATTTTCAGAAACAAAAAATCCAGGAATGAAATTCAAACCTTTATTGAGTAGCCCGTATTCCACATCAGATAATACAGCAAATGAAATATTTAACACTTTGTTTGTAACGGTTTTGGTTCCAAAAGTTGCAACATTGCTTCTATAGACACATTTCTAAGTGTTTGTACATTTGGTATCATCGTTTGAAAAGAATAGAAGTGTTTTCATTGCTCCTTCCAGTGGGCCTCCATTTCTATATATACATTTTTTGTAGTAAGAACTAACAGTCCTTTTTGGTTTGTGACATCGGAATATACTGGGACATTGGTCAGAGGAGTTCCTCGCATTGCCAATAGTGTTGGGGGAGCAGAGTGGATCCTGTGTTGGTTATTTCATCTTGTGAAGGGGTGTTTTATAACTGAAAAGGTCGGAAAGGTTCCTATATTTGGTATCAACGTTTGAAGAGGAAGGATGTGTTTGTACTTGTAATTTCCTCAAGTGGGCCTCCTTTGGTTTATCCATTAAATTGCAGTAAAAACAAACAGTCTTTTTTGATTTTGATTTGGACATCACAATACTTTCTCCAGTGGGGAATTTGAATTATATATTCTTTTTGGACTGGGACATTGGTATGTTTATATACTAAGTTATTTTGCAATAATGAAGTCATTTTGATTTCTAATTATATGGGCTGTGTGGTTGTTTTTTGGGGGTGTTTCTTATTCATGCAGGTTGGAAGAGTTCCTTGTATTTTGCAATTTGCTGATAGCATTGGGGAGAAGAAAGGTTCCTGTGTTTGCTATTTCATCTATGAAACCTCCCTTTGTTTATTCTATTTGGACATTAGCCTTATTTGGGGCATGTAATCTACTTTCTAGTCAGAAGAATTACAGTTATATGTTGTTTTTTGGATTAAGGCATTGGTATGTTTATATATTAAGTCATTTTTTAACAACGGAATTTATATTCTCTGTTCAATGGCTTTCTAGTATATATACCTTTTCGGGGGACGTGTTTTCATTCAACACTAATTTATTTGTGTTTTTTTCATATTTTGGTACACATATATATTCACATTCTGTGTCTTGTTCTATTTGAAATTACACATTTTCCTTACAGTTTATTGAGTGAGCTGTTTGTATACTAACTAATCTATATGGGTTTACCTACATGGGTGAGCCTCTATTTCAATCCAAGTTATTTTTGATTGTATATTATCAGTTGGAAATACTGTGGCTTGTATGCAGATTTCTTACAATCTAAAATTCAACATGGATATGATATTTTTGATCACGCTTATCATATATGGACTATGGTGTTTTCATTATGTGACAAATTATCTCATTTATTTCATAAACAAAGTTTATATTCTAGGGCAAGATATCCAGTCAAAATTTTTTTGTACATGTACATCTGTTTGTTCAGTGTTATATGTGGCTCACATAATTTTATTAGAGCTCTTTCTAGGCTGATTTACAATATACTGCTTTTACATTTTTGTCATTTAGACATATATAAGGATACATAAAGGTGTAGTATTCTATTTAAACTTTGTCTGATCAATAGGAACCTATAGGGTCAACAGGGCCTCTTTGGATAGGTAGTGCCTCTTCTTAATTTAATTTCTATAACGGTGATCCCATACTTAATATGGCCTTATTAGTATTTTGAAAGGCTTATCAGTCAACAAAGAAGATATTCAAATATTTGGTCTACATAAAGATAATGAGCAATTTAATAACAATGAATCTCGTTCAGATGGTATGTGCTTTTCTACATTTGACAAACTTTTTAAGAGCATGAAAACTTTAAGATCCTACGTTTGGCATGTTAAGTTATTTAAGTCATATATGGAAAAGGGCATTTTGCCTAGGGGCCTCAGAATTCGTATTAAACCTTTGGTGGGGTAACCAGATAGTATGTTGCTTATGACTTGGTCTGACATACAACAAAATACTTCAATGGAATTTGTTAAAATTTTGCATGTGTTTTATGAACGCAAAATTGATGTCTATATTTCTGAAGTAACAGGGATTTGTGAGTGAGCTAAACAGTTTGAAAATGTATCTATATATAAAAACTGTTTTCAAAAATTAAGTGCTGATTTGTTAGAATTTGAAAAAGAGTTGAAGGAGCGTAAGTTTCGTAAATTTAACAGGGACTTAAAGGATTACAGTCAAGGCCAGCAGTTTGAACATGTCAAAAATGTTAAAGTTATCAAAACTGATGTTTCTCACTCTGGTCAAACAAGGAAAAGGAAGAAATCTATTCTTAAAAAGTTTAACAGTCACACGTCGGGGGAAGATTCGTCTCGTGTTTAATGCATTGCAGTTCTGCATTCAACACAAGTAGCTCCGTGTTTAGCGATTTTTGATTGGCCCGTATACCGGCATGTGGGCCAATCAAAAATCGCTAAACCCGGAGCTTCTCGTGTTTAATGCGGAACACAAGAAGCTCCGTGTTTAGCAATTTTTGATTGGCCCATATGCCAGGTATACGGGACAATCAAAAAAACCCCCCCAAAAAAACAAAAAAACAAACAAAGCGGAGGCTGGCTGGGATTTAAACTGGCAGGGCAGGACTCGGGATCAGGCTACTGATCTCGGGACAGTCCCGCCCAAATAGGGACGTCTGGCAACCCTGATGGCACAACTCATCACAAAAGGTTTCTCATCCAGGAAAAAAGAGGTCATTGTTCCCATCTACTCGTCACTCATTAGACCCGTGATAGAGTACAGTGCCCCTTTCGGTATGTACCTCTCAAGATATCTAGAACAACTGCAGAAATACCTCACAAAGAGGATTACCGGCCTCAAACAGATGCCCTATGCAGACTGTCTCAAAAAACTCCACCTTTACTCCATTGCATATCGCCTACTCAGAGGTGATCTCTGCCTAACATACAAAGCTATGTCAAACCCAGAGCTATTGGACATTCTCCTCTTAAAGAAATCCCAATCCCTCCGAGGTACACACTCTAGGGACATAAACCTTGTCACCGCAATAAACAGAACATGCTGGAGGGATAGATTCCTGTCCCAGAGACTTCCCATACTCTGGAACAAACTACCTATCTATAGCAAACAAAGCTCCTCATTAGCACTCTTCAAGAAAAATCTTGATGATTGGATGGAAGATAGGAAATTCACCCTGGGGATCACTTCTGTGGCTCTGCCCGACAGGGGCACAGGAAAATAATTTTCCTGGATGGCGAAAGCCAGGGTACCTTTTTGGCTAGGCTTATCTCAGCCCTAGGGCCAACAGCCTAGTACCTACCTATGAACCTATAAACTTCATTCCATATAGAGCACAACCTTTACAACCTATCTCACATCCATCTTTTCAAAAAAGTAAGCAATCCCACAAATTAGTCACAAACAACAAATTTAAAAAGTGTCATTGTATATTCCAGCTGTCCCTATCCACTCTGCAACTATGCAGTGACATTCACCCCTACCCAGGTCCATTCACGACAGTTTCTCTCCCATACTGGCCCACACAACCATTAATAATGTTACATTGCACTCCTGCAACTCAAGTAAAACAAGTCTAAAATTTTCAAGCATTGATCTAAGAAGCATCTGTAATTAAGCAACTGAACTGCAAGCTTTCATATCTCATTACAACCCTGACATCCTTGGTATCATAGAAATGTGGCTAAACCTGAAGTCAAAGGCATTGAAATCCTCCCTCCAGGATATAATATCCTTTGAATAGACCATATATCCAAAAAACAGGTGGGGTGGCTATTATATACTCGAAACATCTGGACATATGCCTTAATCAGAAAAAGTATCTATCATTTAATAATGCAGAGATTCTTATTACCTACTCAAGCTAACCTCTTATAAGACCATATGTATCATAGCCTTATATAATCCCCCTGGCAATAACATCAGCACAGCAGAGGAAATATTGTCCTATGTATCTACCAATATACCCAAAGAAACCATCATCCATGGGGACCATAACATAGACTGGGCACAGAGTGTATCTGATACCCCCACTACCAGTATTAACCACTATGGTTTCTCTCAGCTCATCAATACATCAACAAGATATAACAAACCCTCCTCTAAGGCCTCTGCTCTAGACTGGATTTGCTCAAATAAACACAGTAATATCTATAACTATAGCACCTTGTCTGACAACCTAAGTGACCACCTGTCCAGTTTTGTGAACAGGCTTGTATGTAACCAAGTAAAACGTCATGCATACAAGAATGTATGCAACCTATCCAATTTTAGTGTAGACAGATTCATCTCTACTCTCAAGCAACGCAATTGGAAAATGTTAAAACATTTTCCTTTAGATGAAGCCATCCTAGAATTTAACAAAACATTTACCAATATACTGAACGAATATGCTCCCATCAAGAGAAAAATAGTTAAAATTAATACAGCAACATGGCTATCTAAAAAAAGAGAGGCAACTTATTGTGCTTAGAGAGAACGCCTAGGAAAGCATGGCACACCAACAAATCCCAGGAAAAACTTCCACACTACAGACAGATAAGAAATAAAAAAACAAACACAGTTTAAGGCATGGCAAAAAAACATCACTACTTTAACTTACAGATGACCAACCAAAATAATCCTAAAAAAAAAATCTGATCATCTGTCAAAAATCTACTAAATCTGGGCCAAAGTCAGCAACCCACTCTCTCCAAGAAAGACACTTTGCCAACAGTCACTAATAACTTTAACAAATACTTCTTCAAACTGTAGTCTCACTTATCAAAGACAAACCCTCAATCAAAAAAACCTCCCACCAACAAAATCCCATGAAAGCTCACTTCTCACTCAAACCTGTCCCTAACTCCACTATAAGAAAATATCTCCTAAGACTAAAAACTAGAAGCTCTGATGCAGACAGCGTACCTCCTGAATTCCTAAATATTGTAGCCGAAGCTCTGTAATATTGAATATCTATACTAATAAACAGGTCCATTCTAGAATCTCATGTCCCAGCCACTTGAAAGAAGTCATACATACGTCTTCTTCATAAAGGAGGACACTCTGCTGATTACTTCAACTTCAGATCAATTGTCATCCTGACACCATTATCTGAAATATTAGAAAATGCACCCATTCCCAATTACTTCAGTACCTTACCATAAACAATCTTCTCTCCCCCACACAACATGGCTTTCATCTAAACTACAGCGCCAGTCCTATCCTACCTCACTTTGAAGCTTCGTATCCTCCTTATTTCTAGGCCTATCCAAAGCATTCGATACCTTTTCTCACCATAAACGATACCTAAAACTATCCTCCTTGGGACTCCTGTCCTCCTCCTTCTCCTGGTTTAACAGCTGCTTAACAGATAGATTCCAGGCAGTCAAATGGCAGCAAGAATACTCATCATTTCTACCTATTTGTGTATGAGTGCCACAAGGTTCCATACTTGGACTCCTCCTGTTTAACGTATTTATAAATGATCTATACACTACTTCCAAGCACACCGCTCTTGTACAGTTTGCCATCAAAATGACGATCGCACATCGAATGTGCATATTGGCAACACCTTTACTCAAAATCTGTAATGCCGATTTTTCAGAGTGTTGCAAAAACACATAACATCGACTTTTCTGACCGCTCTACACCTAAAAACAAGTGCTAACATAGGTCCAAAAGGGGGCGAGATTTTGCGGTTCGGAATATCGGTGTTCGACATTTTCAACAGTCGCAGGTTGGAGTTCAGATTAGTGGTGTCATCGAAGTGCAATCGACATTTTGATGGTAAACCCTCTTGTACAATATGCAGATGACTCTACACTCATCTGTACAGCCTGAAATCTGCAAACCTTCAAGAAATTACTCAAGAATCCTTTATTTTTTTTAGAATCCTGGCTAGGCAACTCACAACTCATACTTAACCCACCAAAAATGAAATTACTACTTTTCATCCCAAAGAAAAACTCTTGTCAAAATCTCTTCATTAAATAGCACCCAGATTGATTGTGTTCCTAACACCAAACTCTTAGGAGTCACCATTGATGACAACTTGAAATTTGAAATAAACTTCCAAACTGTTATTTAAAAAAAACACGAAAATCTTGGCCTCTTTTACAGAACATAATCCTACCTAACAGAAAGAACTAGAGAAACTATAGTTAAGCTTATCTCCTACCTACCCTACTATATGCCTCCCCACTCTTTACTAACCTACAAATGTCCACACAAACAATGTTGGAACAATGCTACAATAAAATACCAGTGTTGCCGCAAATCACCCCTTTAGAACTCATCACCGTTCTGCCCTTAAACAACTAAATTGGACTGAACTCCCACATCACCTCCCTATAGTCAACTACTATTGGCTCATACTCTAATATACTACCGTGATACGTATCTGGCACCAAAAGGCATGCTTCAACACTACCACCCTACCAAAGCTCTTTGCTGTAAAGACAGGCTTCTTCTCTCTATCACTAAAGCACAAGGTGCATGCTTCTACTCAGATTCTGTAGCTACCCACTGGGATGCCTCTCACATACACTCAGGCTTCTTGAAAACTAATAAGCATTCAAAGCCCATCTAAGAAAACACCTGTCAGTATCCTGGTGCTGTAGCTGTACATCTCTAGGTAAGTACAACATCTCTGATTTATTCCTCTTCTTCCTATACCTCTGTTCTCCTCTACTCTCTTACCAACTATCACTCTGTCTTCACCCTCCCCACTGTCTCCCTATTCCTCTGTCAACTCTTTCACCACTCATTTCTTTTATATCTCATAATTAAAATCAATCTTCTGCTTTCCACCCTTTGTAAATAACTCAATACTTTGTATTGTGACATGTATCCTGCTGCATAATTACTTAACTATATCTATATAGAGTATAATTAGTATTAAAAGCCTTAATGCTGTATGTATAATTACTATATTATCTATTTTGACATTGTAATATTTGTTTTAATTGTATTCTGCCTGACATTGTTGAGATTATTTAACTTAAAATATTTTGTTTTTATTGCATGTACTGTAGGTTTTCTTCCCAGTCCTCCACTGACAAGGAGCCTTTGTGCCATACCAGACTTCCCTAGTCATCAAATGTAAAATAAATAAATAAATAAATAAATAAAGCTTCACACAGGACACTGATATCTATTTCAGCAGCCCCTAAAAAGGCTCAGAGAAAATATAGGGTGGACATGACATCTCTTTTCCCGTTTGACTACTCACCCATCTATGGTCTCCCCAGCTGCTTGCTGAAACAAAAATTATTTGGCTTCATCTAATCCAATGCTCCCAGAAAAAGAAGTAAAATGGTCACATCTTCAGGGAATTAGGATGTCTCTTACTAGTAATTTAGCCTTTAGAATGTTAAATTATCATGGTTATAAGTGAAAATTTATTTTATAGCATGTGTACAGTTTGGATGACTTTGCTGTGCCCTTACCTGCAGAGAAAAAGTGTTATACGACTAAAATAGTTTCTAATTTAATTTAGGTTTCAAAACATGCATTGAGAAGTGTGCCTGAATGTGCAGATATATTGAATTGATGTTTGGGCCATCTGTTACACAGATCCTCAATCAGTGGAATGATAGAGTTAAATTAATGCATGTGGTTTCTAGGGTGTTCCATGTACCTAAGTTCTTCCCAAACAGGGTGTCTTCCTTCAGGGGGTAGAACAAATAAAAATCCCAGCCAAACAAAAGTCATGGATCCAAAAGGCAATGGCAGAAGAATAATTCTTCAAAACCAAACAAGAGGGATTCCTTTCTGAAAAAGGATCAACATCTTACAAATGAATGACTATGCCAGGTTAAAGGGCAACCCTGGCCCCTGCTCTTCCTGTTCTTCCTCCTTCCCACAGGCTCTTTCTCAACTCTGTAGTCTGGCCAGAAATATTGTCAGACAAGTGGGTTATGGGAATAATTCAGAGAGGATACACTTGGCAGTGGACAGAAAATCCTCACAGTTTCAGTGGAATTCCAACATTCCCACCAGCCCAGACAGAGCAGCTTCCTCTGGTGCTCCATTATATGGTAGAATCAGGGTTAACAGAATCAGTGCCTGTGATATACAAAGGCAAAGGTTTTACTCCAGAATCTTTTTGGTGCCAAAAAAGAAGCACTCCTGGAGACCTGTCCTAGATTTGTCCTTTCATAAAAGTTGAGACATTCAAAAAGCTCACTTTACACTCAGTCTTAGTGTGCTTTCAGACCACTGTTTCATGTTGAATCAAGGTTGAAAGTATGCTTATCATCATATTCCTATTGCTGCCAATTTCAGGAAATTTTTGACCTATCGCTCCCAATTTCAGGAAATTTTTGACATTTGCTGTGTCTGGCTTACATTATCAGTTTCTGCCTTGCCCTTTGGGCTATCTACAAAATTCAGGTCTTTAGAAAGTGACTGTCCCCAGTGGATGCCTATTGGAGAACCCTAGGCATCCACATTTTTCCTTATTTAAATGCCTAGCTGATTTGTGTAGGTTCTGTATCCAGGTGCCTGGAGTCCTTAGATAAAGTCATTGCCCTCCTTTCCCACCTGGACTTCAAAATGAACTGTCAAAAGTCTTTCATCACATCCTCTCAATGAGTTGTTTTCCTGAATGTTGAATAGACAGAATAGAAAGAATAACAGATGGCATGGTTCTGACTTATCAGAGCATTTTCTTGGATTTCTGTCTTTAAGACTTGGCCTCAGTGTGAGAGTTCCTCAAAATTCTAAGCTTTATGGCATCACTGATCCACATGCCATGCTACACATTAGAAAAATTCAATGGTATTTAAAGAATTGTTTGACCCGACACCTTCATTCCATGGATTTCCAGCTACTGATACTAGGATTTGTGAAACAGCAACTGCAGTGGTGGAGGGATCAACTTTCTCTGAGTCCAGGGCTCCATTTCTCTTTTCAGACTCCAGTCCAATCTGTCCAGACAGACAGACTCTTCAGATTTTGTAGGGACAGCAGTGTTTATGGGAGTTCAAGTGCAAGGCTTGTGGGGGTCTCATGACATGCCAAAGTACATAAATGTAACAGAAATGTTGGCAGTGATTCATGCCTTAAAGGTTCTTCATCACTTATGGACTCCGGGTCCTCTTCTAGTTGTCACACACAACGCTACCATAATGTGGTACCTGTACAAGCAAGAGGGTACAAGGTAATATCCTCTTTGCCATTTGGCAGGGATGGCCTGGGAGCTGGCTCTACAGCATTCTCTGACTTTTCAGGTCTTGCACATTCTATCAGAACAAAACACAGTAACAGACAAAGCAGATCCTAGACAGCATTCAAGAGTGGAAGTTCCATGTAGAGGTCTTCCAGGAGTACCTCAAGTAGATCTGTTTGCTTCCTTTCAAAACAGGAACTGAAAATTCTGTTCAAGACATCCTTGCAGCCATGCATGAAAGATAGACACACTATCATTCCCATGGTCAGGAATGCTCCTGTATGAGCTTCCACCCTTCCAGTGGTTTGCAAGGTACTTTTAAAGACTCAGAAAGAATTACCAAAGGTCATTGCAGTTACTCACTTTTGGCAAAGGTAAAGTTGTTTCTCTCTTTTAATGGAATTGGCTAAGGGGAATTACCAGAAACGTCTTCACAGACTGGACCTGCTCACACAGCATCAGGGGCAAATGGTACACCCCAACATAGAGCAATTGCAATTGTTAACCTGGATGAGTCTCTTTTAATACCTTTAGTCCCTTATTCCATGAATATGTGCAGCAGGTGTTTAAGGAAACATGAAAACCTGCAACTAGAGAATCTTAGGTTTACAAATAAAAGAGATTTTCTAGGTTATGCCTAGCCAATGGTTTCTACCCTTCTGGTTTTGAAATATTTGTGTAAACTACTTAGAGATAGTTTCCCATATGTAACTATCAAAGTGCATCTTGCAACCATCTCAGCTTGTCTGCCCATGGATCCCCCTCTTTTGTTTATTTTTGTGATGAAAGAGTTCATGACTTCCTCGAAAGCAAATTACTCCTCCCTGGGATCTCAACTTTATTATTGAAAAACTGACCTTACCTCTTTTTGAACCTGCTTCTAAGGCTGATTTGCAATTCATTACTTGAAAGACTGATTTAATCATTGCTCTGACATCTGCAAGGCAAGTTTCTCAGCTGCAAGCTCTCATGGTGGGCCAATCCTATCTGATTTCTCACAAGGATAGGGGTGTGTTATGCACAAATCAATTATTCATGCCTAAATTTGCTTCTGAATTTAATTGAATCAAACCATAATTCTCTCAGTGTTCTGTCCTGATAAAAAACAACAAGGGGAAAAAAGATTCTACATACATTGGATGTGTATAGGCTACTAAGATACTTCCTTGACGGAACAAAGCTGTTTATCAATGCTGAACAGATGTTTGTCTACCATACACGGACTAAGAATGGTTAACCATTCTCTAAGGAAACTATTGTATGATGGTTGTCCTCTGCTTTTGTTTTCTGTTGCTCCCACCTTCGTAAATCTCTTCCGGGCAAGATTAGAGCTCACTTGAATAGGACCTTATTTTCTTCTATGGCATATTGGATAGAGGTAGACTCTAGAAGCATTCTAGAGGCAGCAACCAGGTCCTCTGTTCATATCTTCACAAGGCATTACAAACTGGTATCCTTTTTAAGGTCCAGAGCAGGATTTGCAAAGACCATTCCCCAGGGGCTCCTGGATCATTATCCTTCTGCCTTCCAGTTAGGGTAAACTTTGAAAATGTATCCAAAATTCCATTCAGGTAGTGGGAGTAATGAACATAGTATAATCTCATAAGTCCTACTTACCTGTAACAGTAGATGTACAAATTCCTCACTGTCTCAGTGGCAGTACCCATCCACCTTCCCTGAGAATGTACAGTTCCGAGGTGGATTTCAACCTCTTTGGTTTGGTTTTTATATGGTATTGTGAGTGGCTGTGAAATTACTCTTGCTTTTCTCTCCTTCTTTCTGGAAGTAAAAAATCTTGAACACTCACTTCCCGTGTCAGCTGAAGGCTTCTCTCTCGGGATATTCCCAACCAATCAGCTGTCACAGGATGAGAGAGGGAGGGGAGTCTGAACTTTTGAAAGATGACCAGTACTGGTTGACCTTGACAGATAAACCAAAATGCCACTGATGCAGTGAGAAAGTCAAGCATATTCTATTCCAGGTAAGTAGGACTTACACAACTGTACAGTGCAATGCATCCCATCAGGGAAGTAAAAAACATGACTGAAAAACAAAATCACATCAACTTTGTAGATCCCATCAGGCTACTTTGAAGTAAACCAAATTAAAAAAAATAATAACAAAGGGCAGCACTGTGGAATGGCACTTAGAGCTGTAGTTTCAATACACTTTTGGGTAGATTCAATAAAATCTGTGTAGGCTCCATGTAGACCCTCCACGGAATGTATTCATGTACACTGCCATGGTTCTCCCTTGGCAGCTGTCCATACATATTAATTATGGTGCACGCCTAATGGGAGGTCACAGAAACATGGATACTGAATCTGTGTAAGACTGATGGCACACCCAGATACCTTTTGGCCCATTAATCCTGTCCAAAAGGTCTATCAGACATTTTATGTCATTAAATTAAATTACATTTTTTTTCTGTTATCTGCTTGTTTGCACGGTGCGGCGAGTTGCTTAGTTTGCTTAACTTTGTGCAATCAAACATCAGACATCTAAAATCGAAACTGGATGCGTTCAATTTTAATTTATTTTTTCTTTTATCTTTTTTTTTGTGCTTGTTTGCATGATGCGGCACGTTGCTTAACTTTGCTTAGCTTAGTGCACCCAGTTTTCAGACATGTGTCAGACATCTATAATTGATGCTGAATGCATTCAATTAGATTATTTTCTTTTTTTGTGTTTGTGTGATGTGCCAAATTATTTAGCAATGCTTAGCACTGTGCAATCATACAGTAGACATCCACTAGACAACTAAAAGTAGTAACTGGATGTATTCAATTGTTGTTGTTCTGCAGTGCTTAGCAATGCATAAACCCATGCAGCAAAGCTCTGCTATGCTAACAAACACCTTGACAGTGTATCTGAATATATATGAGTTCCCTTCACTATCCGAGTAGCTAGATAGGTTGAGTCATGAACTACAGTGTAGTAGGCTCTGGGTTTGAGCCCTATCCAGGAATATCTTTTACATATATTGCTGTGAAACTGTGTCAAGTGACAATAATATTGGTTGACTTTAAAATAAATAATTGTTTCATTTAGAAAAAGTGTGTGTTGCTAAGTATTGCACAAACATCTTCAACGGGTCACTTTTTGTTTATGTGCTGCTTAAACATGGCTCTCCATTTTGCACATGTCCACTGGACACACTTAATTTGGTCCAATTGGCTTGACAATGCAGTTATGTTGCCCTCACCCCTCTCTCTGAGGTTTGAGAGAGCAAATTCATATACAAACTCTGTTAAAGTGCACATTTGTTGCTGTACAAGAAATGGATAGCTATGAATCCTTCCTACACCCCTCCTGCACATCCCTACCTGCCTTTCACTATGTTTTTTCCACCTGCTCTGCTTGCACCCCATTTCACCACTGTCCTATCTCCTCATTTTTCTTTTCTTTAAAGTACTTGGATGATGCTGCATGATGTACAGCATTACTAAGCAAAGCTAAATGGCGCTATAGTGATATATGTTTTTGAAAAAATATTAATCACATTCAAAAAGTACATTTGCACCCTACTTCGAACCCAGGGCCATCACACCTGCAAAACAGGGCATCAACCCACCAAACCACCCAACTGTTAAGTAACACAGGTGTTTTACTCAAAACATATAACTGTCAAGTTGTCGTCATTAAGTGTGTTTAAGCGATGCTGCAAATCAGCTAATGAGATTAATAGAAAAGTAACAATGTAATTGAGACTCTGGTCGAGAAATGCATCACTATAAAGCCATACACATAAGAATAGAAGTAAATGAGATATCTAACAGCAGATAACTCTGCAATTATATCTACAACATGTAAAAGTACATCAGCTAAACATTAATGGAAAATAGGAGTTTAACTGGAACTCTGGTAGAGAAATACAACACCTAATAAAAATAAATGCATTAATATCAGCTGTATGTACATTCCCCCAGGTAACAATATATCTACACTTGAAGATATCCTGCACTGGCTATCATGTCACTACCCCCAAGAAACCCTACTACTTGGAGACTTTAACATAGACTGGGACACCTGTTCCTCAGAATCCCCAACAACCCATATTAACCTGCATGCATTTACACATGCATTTACACACATCATATCCATCCCTACCAGGATAGGTAAACCCAACCAAAAAGAAAGCATACTTGACTGGGTACTCATAAATAGTCAACCCCAACTGTACACCTCTGGTACCCTCCCTGATGGCCTAAGTGATCACCTTCTCACATATGTAATTAAGCACAAAGCCATTAATTCCCCACCTTCTCACATATGTAATTAAGCACAAAGCCATTATTTCCCAACAACCCCTACTCAGAAAGGTAAGAAACAATAAAAACTTTGTCCCTGCCAAATTCCAACAAGAACTAAACTCATGTAATTGGTCTATTCTAAAACACCTCCCCTTAGAGGAAGCAGTAGCATACTTTAACAACAAATTCCTTGAGATCCTTGATTTGCATGCACCTGTTCGTTCAAAGAGAACAAAGGCAAAAACTGTGCCATGGCTTTCTAAAGAGTCTAAACTCAAAATTACCTTTAGAAACAAAGCATGGGCTTTATGGCATTCTTCTAAAGACCCCCAAGATCACATTAAATACAGGCAATCCAGGAGCGAAACTAAAAAATCCATTTTACAAGACAAAAAACAATACTACTGTAACTTACAGACAGTAAATCAAAATAACCCTCAGAAGTTTTGAGCAGGTTTAAATAATTTACTACATCCTGGACAAACTTCAACCCCAATCCCTGCTGCTACTATTGATAAAACCCCTGAAGATGTTTCTGACAGTTTTAACCGATTCTTTACTGTGACAATTCAAGCCCTAGCTGGCCAACTACCTCCTAGCTCCCCTGGTCCTGAAAGTACCACCCCTAGAAACCCACTTGCGTTCAGCTTCCAACCAGTCGCCACTTCAATTATACATACCTTGATCAAAAAATTAAAACCCACTATACTTTCTGCTGATCAACTCCCTGCCAAGCACCTACAAAAATCAGCTGATGCTATTGCTTACCCCGTCTCAATACTAATCAATCGAACCATAGTAGAAGCTAAAATTCCTACCATCTGGAAAATATCCTATGTAATCCCACTTCACAAAGGAGGCAGCTCTACTGAATTCTCCAATTATAGGCCAATAGCTATACTCTCTCCACTTGCAAAGACCATGGAAAAATGTATTCCTAGACAACTCATGCACCACCTAATCCAGAATCAGTTTATGGCAGGCACTCAGCATGGCTTCCGTCCTCATCACAGCACTACTTCAGCCCTCCTAGCCTTTACCAACACCATAAACCATAATCCCAACAATAATTATATATCCTCAGCCCTCTTCTTGGATCTTTCCAAGGCATTCAATATGGTTGATTACCAGCTTTTAATCCACACTCTGCTAACATTCTGTCTAGATACTAGAGTCCTTCAATGGTTTCAATCCTACCTGAATGTTCGACAGCAGGCTGTCCTCTGGCAGAACAAACTCTCTAATCTTCTACCTAACACCCTTGGAGTACCACAAGGCTCTATACTAGGGCCCTTGCTGTTCTCCATCTTCATTAATGACCTTTATACTGTCATCCCAAAGGTCAACTGTATCCAATATGCTGATGATTCTACTCTGATTTGCTCGGCCACATCTCCAATAGAGTTATGGTCAGCTACCCAGACCACCTTTAATACAATAGAAAACTGGCTTTCTGAACGTCGTCTGATCCTAAATCCCAAAAGAACTAAAAGGCTGTTATTTTCACCAACACGTAGGTCACCGCTTTCACCTTTACCATAAATTCAAATGATCGCACAATAATCTCCCCTGACCCCTCTACAAAACTATTAGGTGTCATCATAGATAATAATCTAAAATTCGACCTACATGTTAACCAAACTATCAAAACCATCAATAAAAAACTAGGGTCACTTTACAGAATAAAAGTCTTCCTAACTCTTCAGCTAAAATTGCCATAGCTCGCTCTCACCTTCTTTCAACCCTTCTGTATGCATCCCCTTTACTCTCGAATTTAAACAAGACAGTCCTTAACAAACTCTCAATTTGCAGCAACCACATTGCCAGGTTTGCCACTGGGCTGCCTTTTAGGATACATCATTGCATCAATCTAAATCAGCTTGGGTGGCTTGAACTACCCAGCCTAATCCAGTATAACCAACTGATTATGGCCTATAAAATCCTCTATAATCCGGACAATACTCTTGCACTTAAAAATATTATCACCCCCTATAACAATCCTAGACCACTTCGATCCTCTAACAAACTACTAATTCAGACTAGCAAAATTAATAACACAGCCGGTGACTCTCTTTTTGCAAACTCTGTAAGTAGACCCTGGAACTCTCTTCCAGCTGATATTACCTTACTTTCTACCTTAGGTCAATTTAAAACTAGACTCAAACAACATTTGGCACTTAACTGGCTATGTCAATGTATCAAGCCTGGCTAACTCTCACTAGAATGTGTAAAAATCTGTTAACCAGTTTACTGTGTAATTTAATTTAATCCTGATTTACACTCGGGATTAACTCTAACCTGTGGAACTTGTTTAACTTGCTTACTTATGTAATCACTGTAAATAGTCTGTTTGTAATATGTAATGCTGTATCGGCTTATCCTTGGAGCTTTTCTCCCCGGGCCTCCACTGAAAATGGACATGCATCCAGTCGGACTATCCCAGTCAACAAATGTAAAATAAATAAAAATAAATAAATAAATAAATAAAGCTATACACATAATAATAGATGTAAGGGAGGTATGTAACAGCAGGTGACTCTGAAATTATATCTCAACATGTAATAATACACCTGCTATAACAGTGACTCTGTAGCTAAGTCTGTCAAATGCGTTGAAAACATTAATTTTCGGTCCACATGGTCCTGGGTTTAACTACAGCTGTGTCTAGCATTTACAATACATGTATGAGGACATCAGCATTATAAATTGTGCGATGTATGACTGCCTCATCACCTATTTATCTACCCAAAGCAGTACAGATGAAATGTCCGCTTCTAAATAATAGAAGTCAAAGGCCTACAGATAAGATCTTTTAACTACTCTTATTACAACAATAGAAAGTGTATAGAATGTCAGGTCATGCATTAACCTGAATTCCCAGAGGATTACGAAGTGTGTAATGCAAATATGGACCAGTAATATCAGACTGCAGCCCATAATGATTTTCTAATGATATTACAGACAACCACATCTGCACAGGTTACATACATATATGGAGGTTGTGCTAGACACAAGGGTTGCCAGCACACAAGTTACAGGTGACTAACATAACGTAACACTTGTACTGGCAGCTGTCCAACTGCTTGACATAATGGTTAATGTATCCCCTACCTTGTTCTAGGATACCACATCATATTGCCTTTTACTCTGTTATTGATACCTTTGGCTAACATACTTACCTTAAATGCATACCTTAATTTGCAGTGGGCTGGGTTCCCTCAATGAGGCTCTGGCTGTACATCAAGGCTGCCACAGGCCCCACACTTACTCTTAAATGTGGTTGTCCTGCAAAGTCTTCACCCTCTCTGTCTATGCCTATTGCCTTCAATATCAGCTTCAGCTTCACCCTGTAGCACACACATCTGTATGTAAAAAGTAGCTGCTACAAACATTTTCTCTGTGATGATATAGTATCTTTACCCCAGTAATTTCCACACCTACATATGAGAAAAAGGTTGGACTCTGCATTGAGGCCTTATAGCTTGTTGAGTAATTGCATGGGATTGGCTGATTACACTGCAAATCAGCCATGTAGTCTGCAATTAGCATTTTGGAAGCACAGATTGGTTCAGAGGCAATCATCTGCTAATGAGAACCATCTTAAAAAGGCAAACTTCTAGATAGGGGAAGCATTGTGTATGAGACGTACATGCTTTTCTCATTGACACAGCCATTTCAGAGCAGTATCTCTTAATAGATGAGTATTGTACTCCATCAAGTATGTAACCATTTTGTTTCCAACATGATGCATATGTTGGAATAAACTTAGGGGGAATAGGGATTACATCAATAAGCCTTTCATAGAACTGTACTGTTGGCATGTCATTGATCTCCAGATGTGTTACACCTACAGAGGAACTAGAGTACAGCAAGGGTATAATGCTTTGTGTTAAATAGGTACACTAGTCTCCTGGATACTTCCCTTGATAGCAGTTGTAATAGTACACTGCTATTTGCTTGGCACTGTAGTTTGTATAGATTATAAAGGGGGGGGGTTACTCCTACGGAGCACACTACAGTGGTCTCCTGTGTTGGGTGTCTGATCATACATGAGTATCTGTCATTTCACAAACAGGAATAGTTGACTATTGCTACTATCCTAGTTGGGTCCACACCCTTTGTATGTTTGGCACATTGTTAAATATGATATGTGTAATCAAGCAGTGAATACTGATAGCCTTCCTATATCGCTGTATCTCTACCTACTGTACTCTAACATTTGTGATCCTGACATGTGTTCTCATTTTGTTATATTTCAGGAAATATGCATCCTCATCACCGAGTCCCATTTACAGAGACAGAAAATGATATCATCATGGAGACCTTGCACCATTATCTAGTGCTACTGTCCAGGGGGAAGGCAAATGGACATGAGCGGGCAGCATTATGGGGTGACCTGGTCTGCAAAGTGAATGCTGTCAGTCACCAGAGCAGGAGATATGAACAGGTGCGACACCATACCACCAATATGATCCACATGGCATGCAGAAGAGCAGCAGATGTGGCCAGGGATTGTGATGTCACTGGTGGAAGGCCTGCTGCAGAACATCCATTTTTGGCCTCTGAGGAATTCCTGGCAAACTTAGCAACAGAAGACAGCTCCCAGGCATCCATCACACAGTTGTGGATGTGACTGCCACCCTTTCAACACAAGAGGAGCATCCAGGTATGCTTAGCTGGATCATCATTGGAATACTGTAGCATTTAGTGTGTCAGGGTGCACATAGTTTTATGTCAGTGTCAGGTTTTATTTTGTAGGGAAGGAGGTTAGCTGCAGATTGAGGGTCATGCTCAGACTGCGACCAACATACCAGTTAATATAGTAGCTACTGTAAATGTGAGCTATTTTGGTGTATTACCCTGTTAGTACTGTGACATGCAGTGCTGTTTTTTTACCTCTCCCTCAAATTTTTTTCAGGACCATCAGGAATTGGACAAGGCTGTGCTCCTGTTCCTGGTAAGCACAACACAGTTTTATTAGAGACGTATATTTACTGCAATGTATTTGCTAAAGTGCCATCCCAGGCCTGCTGGCTGGATTGATGTACTGTCTGCATGATTGCCAACTGTACAGATATTTTCTGACTGTACCAAACGAAAACAGTCCTTGAACCAAATAAGGAATCAGATGCAAAAACCAGAGGATACAAGAAAAAGAAAAATAATCTGGTTCCACACTGACTCACAATTATCTGTGTTAAACAAAGGTTTAACCTTTATTCCGGCTCAAAGAATGGACATAACAGAGGTAATTAAACAACCTACACCTTTTTGGCAGAACTCTTACACTTAAAGCTATGTTTGGTAATTCTAATAATGCTGATTGTATATTTAGAAAGCCCAGCACTTAAATACCACCTAGTAATTCTACTATAGATCTGTTCATTGACCTTTGTGAAAAACAACTTAGAGTGAAGTCTCTAGATAAGAAAACTAATAATTTTAGTAATTTATCAGCTGCAGAGTTACAAGCTCTAGTTGAATTGAAAGAACTAAATAGTATAGAAATACGTCCAGCTGAAAAAGGAGGTGGTATTGTTGTTATCGACAAGGACAAATATATAGAATCTATGTTAAGTCATCTCAGTGACGTTGATACGTATGCCATTTTACCTATGCATATACTCAGTAGTGTCATAGAAAAAGTACAGTTTTTGATCTTTGATTTATTAATAACAGGCATGATATCTGAGCAACTGTTTGAGTATTTTAAGGTAGAACATCCAACAGTCCCTTTGATATATGGTCTACCCAAAATAAATAAGAATCCCTTAACCACCTATGCGCCCTATAGTTTCAGGCCGAGGTTGGGTAACTGAGCCACTTTCTATTTTCGTAGAAAAGACTTTGCATGCTGCCTTGGCTAATTGTAGCACTGTTTAAAGTATACTAAGGGTTTTTTAAATGAGCCATCTAAACAAAATTAGATTATCTTAGGACAATGTTTATTTGTAACTCTGGATGTTGAATCATTGTTCACTGTTATACCCAATGAATGGGGAATTGAAAATGTCAGAGAATTACTGTGTGAGAGAAACACCCCTGATACTAAGGTGACACTTATTTGCACACTTTTGGAAATCATCCTAGAAAACAATGTGTTTATTTTTAATGATGTTTATTATGCACAAAAAGTTGGCGTAGCTATGGGCACAGCTTGTGCTAATAGCTACGCCAAACTATCCCTAGCTAATTGGGAAGCTAAACATATACTTTCGAATAATGAATACCAGGTTAACATCAAATGGTATAAACGTTTTGTGGATGATATTTTTTTGTTGTGGCATGGCTCAGAGCAGCGGCTACAAGAGTTTCTTTTATACTTAAATCAGTTGAATACTTTTTTGAGTTTTACCTATGAATATTCTGATAAAGAAGTAGAGTTTTTGGATGTTAAAGTTACTAAAAATAATTTATCCACTGTATCTACTACTTTGTATAAGAAAACTGTTAAAAAGAATAATGTTCTGCACTATGGCAGTATGCATCTGAATCATATGAAATGCAATGTGTTGAAAGGACAGATATTTCGAACTACGAGACTTTTTAATGATGATGATAATTTCATTGTTGCATTACAAACACTTAAACAAGAATTTTTAGAAAGAGGCTATAGTAGTAAACTTATTGATTCTCAAATAGCAGAAGGATGGCAGCATAGATCAGGTAAATGCCTGCCATACTTTTCCCCCCTCCCCACTAGTATTAACAACAGGGATAATATTGACAATACTTTCTCAAGTGATGCTTCCACTGACACCTCTAGGACTAAAATAAGGCTGCCATTGACTTTTGCCAGTAATGTGCATGTAACATGTGATATTATTAAAAAGAACTGGGATAGTCTGTCTACTGTACATGAGTTGAATGGGGTCATTGGCACACAGCCAGATTTTGCTTTTAGAAATAATAGATCACTTAAGAGTCAGCTCTGTTATCGATCCTTTAATACTAAATCAACTATAATATCTGATAGACTTGGCACATATATGTGTAGGAATTGTATACATATACATATACATATTGGTAATCATTTCACACATCCCACTTTGGGTTTTAAGATAGATACTGCTTTTTATGCAGATTGTCGAACAAAACATGTTGTCTATTTTTGCTATTGTACCACCTGCTTCTCATTTTACATAGGGAAAACGAACAGGGTGTTTAAGGATAGAATACTTGAACACCTTAGGGATATCAGGAATGTTAAAGAAACCACTGCACTATCACTACATGTAACTAAAGAGGATAAAGAACATAAATTTAGCTTTATGGTACTAGAGATTCTGCATAGTACCAAGAGATGAGGTGACATATAGAACAGAATCTAATGAACAGAAATGGATTTTGCACTTTCAAGCTGATAAACCTCCTGGTTTAAACAACAGTTTCCCTGAAACCCCTCCTTAAAGAACGGCCATTAAAGCATTGATCTCTCTTTTAATATTTTATCATATATGTTTCAATAGTCCATCTTTTATTATTTTTTACTATTGTAGTTGTTACCACTTTTAAGTACATATTGTTCATTTAGTCTGCTTTATTCAATTTTTTAATGATCTATATATTCTACAGATGTATTTTGTCACATGGCTTTTAGCTATGATGCACATTTTATCTGATTTTTGATTGGATGTTTTAGTGTTTAAAAATGTAACCGCTATTCTATCTTTGTTGGTCTGATGAAGTGGATGTTACTTCGAGAAAGCGCTTACCTACTACAATAAAAGACATATTGATTTTCACTGCTGTGTGGAACCAGATTCTTTTTCTTTTTCTTGTATTTTCTGACTGTACACTGTTTAGACTCATACCTATGCCTTGTAGGTGTGACCATAGTGGTAGGTTTGACAGTATTATCAGGACATTACAGATTGCCATATGTGTCAACTGTGCAGAGTTTTTCCAAATGTCAACAGTGTACATCATTTAGGTCTTGATCATGAGATTCTTGTTTAAAGAGCTTTTATTTGCAAGTAACTACAGATGTGGGGTAGACAATAATGTCCACTATCCTACTATATTAGCTTGAGGGTTACACAATTCTATAATAATGACAACAATGTATACAGCTTAACATATACTGCAACATAGTAAATGCAGAGCATAGCAGTGGAAGTATTAATGTAATGCTTTTCCTTTTTTCTCACAGGTGACCAGGGAGGTTGGTCTCTGTCCCCTTCACAAGCTGATGTCAATATCTCTTCAGACTCTAATGATGAGGTGGCCAAGGTGAAGTACAGCTGGGGTTTGCAGGGGCTGAAGCTGACACAGAGGTTGACATCGCTCATCCACTCTCATTATCACCGTACATAGTCAGTATGCCTACACATAGCTAGTCCCCTGAGGCCACAGATATTGGACAGTCGGAGGGTGGGGACATTGAACAGGGAAGTGTGGCTGCTGTGGCTGCAGAGAGTGTTGCCACTGTCCATAGCCAAACAGTTGGCGAGATTCCACACAGGCAAATTGATAGGGGTGCTCATAGGAGGCCTGCTGTCCCTCCACCACCTGTTGCAGATGTCTCATCATGTGTCACTTGGCATATGTTTAGGCCCATCATGGAGGCACAGGCAGGCTCCAAAAGGAACTCCTGAAGAATGCTCAGGATTATGGATGCAGCACAGTCTGACATCCGTGACTGCCTCCACCATGTTGCTGATACCCTGGAATGGTTGACTGACGCAGTGGAAAAACGTTGGTCTCAGACAGATTGCACACTATCTGTCTTGGAATGCACATTGTCTGTGATGGAAAATCTGATTGGAGTTGAGCATCAATCTCGTGGACGTAGGTCAGCAACTACATCTGCTGAGAGTCAACCTGGCCATGCACAATCATGCTCCTGTAGTGGCAGTACATCCAGTGCTCCAGAGGGGAGTGTGCTGTCCACACCAAGACATGGCAGGCCAAGGGCTTGTGGTCCTGGGCATTCCCATGGAGGACATGGTCCCAGCAGACAGCAGTCACCCTCAGGTAGTAGTCCTGCTTTTGACCTGGGGCATGGAGATGCCAGTGCAACTCCTGGCAGAGCCAGTTCCCATGTTTGGGGGCAGAGACAATGAACTGTCAGCTCTACCATGCATGGATCACAGCTGTCCAACATACAGACACGCAGGGCTAGCATTGAGCTTGATGTGTTCATGCACACACCACTGTCAAATTCAGGTCACCTACAGACACACATACCACATTTCCATGGTCCACCTTGCCTGCTTCCTTTCCTGATTCACATATGCTTGTCAACCTATTGGGTCAGCCTAGACCTCCTGCACCCCCACACAACACCCTGTGCAAGTGATGAGACCTGTGCTACATCCCTGTCATCTTTCTCATGGATGCAAGGAAATAAAGCTATGTGTCTGATGCACAGGGTGACTATCTACATTAATATGAATTTGTATCATTCATTGTTGCTTTTCACATGCTTCTTGTGCTGGTCATTTACAGATACTGTACATTGCCATTTATAATGAGCTTAAAATCATATAATGTGTATATGTTCCCATGGATGCTGCTGTAATGGCTGTGTAGTCACACAATGATAGGTGTCTCGTGGAACTGTTTATGATTCACTTTAAGGATTCTGCAGGACACACCTATGCCTACATACAGAAGAAAGAAACTGTTGCAAAAAAGAGTAAAATCCCATGACTGGAGGAACTCCCTGGTCAACCTCAGTAAGAAGCTGAGATCCCTCATAAAATCCTCCAAAGCTAGTTACGAAAACAAAATTGCCACTGACTCTAAAGACAACCACAAAGCATTCTATAGCTATGTCAAGAATCTAAATGGGTACACTCAGATCTGCTCTGAGTTACAGCATAATACAGAACCAACTGATATTGCCAACATCCTAGCAGATAGGTTCAGTGCTAACTTTAACCCCCTCTCACCCCCTAGAGAGCCCATCTCTATACCTGAAGAATGCAAAGTTCCTATAATCACGGCTGCACAGGTAAAAAACACACTGTCCAAAGCCAAGAACACAGCATCCATGGGACCTGACAATATCCCAGGCTGCGTTCTACATGAACTACAGAATTAAATGGCACCCTACCTAAGTACCATGTTCAATCATAGCCTCACCTCAGGCTTTGTACCCACTGAATGGCGCACCGCGACAGTTATCCCACTCCACAAAGGGGGAGCCAAGACAGACCCTGGGAACTACCGCCCCATTAGCCTGACGAGCCTGGTCTGCAAGGCCATGGAACGTATCATCATGGAACTCATAAACAAAGACATTGGTAATCTCCAAACTCTGGACCCTACACAGTTTGGATTTGTAAAAGGCAGATCATGTCTCCTAAACCTGACTGACTTCTTTGAAGCAGTCACCAAAGCCATAGATCAGGGTAAAATGGTTCACACAGCTTATCTAGATCTCGCCAAGGCTTTCTACACCATCACCCACTCTGGAATTATAGATAAGCTCAGTAAACTAGGTATAAATCCCTATGTCCCAAGATGGGTTGCCAAATGGCTCACGGACAGAACCCACACTGTGAAAGTAGCGGATTCCAAATCCGACATCAGACCAGTGACAAGTGGAGTACCACAGGGTTCAGTCCTGGGTCCTCTCCTGTTTGGTATCTACTTCTCTGAAGTGCAGGCCAACACAGAAAGTCTTTGGCTAACAAAGTTTGCAGATGACTGCAAACTAGGAGCCATAATCGAAACTCCTAACGATGTGGACAAACTACAAAAGGGCCTCAATGAGACAGATACCTGGTGTCAAAGCCATGGCCTGAAGCTCAATGCCAAAAAGAGTATTGTCATCCCCTTTGGTAAAAACTCCGTACCCATGAACTACCACATAGCTGGTAGTCTACTTAATGCCGAAAATGTGATAAGAGACCTTGGGACACAGGTGGACAATAGTCTCTCCTTTGATAATCACATCGCCACAGTGGTCAGGAAATCCTTCTATGTGGCTCATCTCATCACAAAAGGATTCTCATCCAGAAAAAAAGAGGTCATTGTTCCCCTCTACTCATCACTCATTAGACCCATTATAGAGTACAACACCCCTTTTGGTATGTACCTCACAAGACATCTACAACAACTGGAAAGACCACAGAAATACCTCACAAAGAGGATTACTGGCCTCAAACATATGCCCTATGCAGACCGTCTCAAAAAACTACAGCTTTACTCCATCGCATATCGCCTACTCAGGGGCGATCTCTGCCTAACATACAAAGCTATGTCAAACCCAGAGCTGTTGGACATGCTCCACTTAAAGAAATCCCAATCCCTCCGAGCTACACGCTCTAGGGACCTTAACCTTGTCACCACAATAAACAGAACATGCTGGAGGGATAGATTCCTGTCCCAGAGACTTCCCAAACTCTGGAACAGGCTACTTATCTATGTCAAACAGAGCTCCTCATTAGCACTCTTCAAGAAAAATCTTGATGATTGGATGGGAAATGGGAAATTCACCTCAGGGATCACTTCTGTGGCTCTGCTCGACAGGGGCACAGGAAAATAATTTTCTTGGGTGGTGAAAGCCAGGGTACATTTTTTGGCTAGGCTTGTATGGGCCCTAGGGCTGATAGCCTAGTACCTACCTATGAACCTATGAACCTACACATCTACAATCAAACCATCAATGTTAGAGCACAGGATTTAATGTCAGCACAGAAGAAAAATGTCATCAGAAAGGTGAAACACTGTATGTTCATGGGGTCATAGGTTCATATGTATTTAATAGGCTAACAAACACAAGGGCTTCTTGAAGCCTAGCCATGCATCCCTAAACTCTGACAAGGTCTGATACTCTGAATAAGTCTAAGCAAGGTTTTTGGTGCTGAAACATCTACAGGCTGGGGTGTGGACATGAACCATCTCCAGTTTCCCTGTGTCCATCAGAGACATTGATCCTAAACTAAGTATGATTGTCCTGTTCCCCATCCAGTTGTGTAACTTGCGCTTAATTTGCATTAGGGTAGAACTCTGCTTCACATGGATGGAGAGCCTGTTCCATATAGGGTGTAGTCTCTGAGTTATACACCTGTCTCTCCAGCATGTTTCATTTATACTACAGGCAAGGTGTAGGTCTAGAGAACAGGTAATTCTGGTGCTAGTTGTTTCTTGGATATGCAGGAGGTCCACAGTGGGGTCTGACACCACCCTGTATGGTGGCAGTATGCTTCCCCTCAAAAGGATGTAGGAGACAGAATACACGGATAGGGCCTTGATGTGATCTGCACAGGACATGTTACATACACTGTGTAGTGGTTTACTGGTAACCTCTGTGGATGTTACAGTTGTCGGATATACCTAGTTGACTACATGACAAAGGTAGCATTGCACTTAGTGATAGGTCTGATGAATGCCAAATTCATTGGAAGAATTACTTCTTTGATTGCGTGCCATGCCTTTTTTTATAGGTTGTGCAACATAGAATGATTTCCCCAATATTACAGACATGTTGTAGTCAAAGGCTAGATCACTATCAATGTGTCCATAAGTCCCTGACTACTGGGTCAGCTGTTGGAGGTGTGCTGTCAATACAATGGTTACCATGGGTGGATGACTCCCCAAAGGATAGTATTGTGCAATTCTTGGCATTAACTGTTAGTCCATGGCTCTGACAGCAACTGTATGTTTGTGTCAGCCCCTCCTGGATAACATTTGTGTCAGTGTGGGATTCAATGACATCTCCTAATTTGCAACCATCAGGAAATTTAGTCAGCCACGGACCACTGACTGTGGCCATGCCTGCAGAGAAGTAAGTGCCTAAAAGGAGCAGTCCGAGGAATGATTTGTGAGGAAGTCCACTGGTGATTGGCCTCATTGTAGAGGTGGACACCCCACTGCTAACTTCCTGGATCCTGTCTGTCAGCCACTTGGCTATCCACTGGCTGACATACTAGTTTGTACCTAACCACTTGAGTTTGTCAACAATGCCTGATGGGGTTGTCAGGCCATGTTAGGTTGAGTGAATTATGTTTCCCTCAACCATTGCTTTGGCTACCTTCTCAAATAGGTCCACCAAGTAGGGTAGCCATGATCTGCCCATGACGAAACCAAACTGGGTTTGGTCCTGTGTCTGTAGGTGTACTACATCTCTGTTGATCATTTCCAGGATAATTCTTTTCATGACTTTACATATCAGACTATTGAGACTTGTAGGTCTGTATTCACTAGGGTCTGTAGATGACCCACCTTTGTGCAGAGGAATGACAGTTGCCAGTCTACATTCACGAAGCACAATGCTTGTTTGGTGGCTACAGTGAAATACTAATTCCATGGGCCTTGAAAGGTCATGCTTCATGCTGTATAGAAGGTGGCCCAAGATAGTAGGCTACGTACACATTAGTTTACAAACTCCATTGAACATGTGGGAGAAACAGACAAATGTAGGTTTTGTAAAACAGAATTGGAAACAGTTGCACACCTCTTTGTTGGTTGTAACATACTAATGGCAGAAGGGCTGTATACTGAAAGGCATAATAATGTGGCAAGACTATTGCACTGAGGATTGTGCAAAAGTATGGTATTAAAGTGGCTGAAAAACACTGAAAACATGATCCAGCAAAGCGTCATAGAAAATGTTGAAGTCTATATCACATAGGATCAGCAACAGTTAAAAAAGATAGATGCTAGAAAACTGGATATAGTGGTCCATGGAAAGAAGACAAAAGTAGCATTGATGATTGAAATCACCACACCCAGTGTCTATATTGTCTTGTGTACAGGCAGACACAAAGTCATAAAATATAAGGATTTGCAGGCAGAAATAAGAGTAATGTGGAAGAAAGATACACAGACAGTTCCAATAGTAGTAGGAGCAATGGGTCTTATAAAAAAGAATCTACAGTCGTATTTAGGTATGTTACCAATACATGTAACCCCATATGAATTGCAGAACGAGTCATTACTGGGCACATTGCACTGACATCAAAGATTGAAACAATACTTATTTCATGAACTTTAATCGTACTTTGACTTAGGAATGGAGTCCATTCTCATCATGGTATTAGAAACCCAAAAAACTTGGAGAAATTAAAAAAAGGCATGCAAGATATTGTGTGGGACCATTGCAGTGTACTTGGTCTTAGAGAGAGCATTAAGGACCTGATCCCGAATGAGAGCAGCGGTATATATATTTGATGGTATCTCCCGAGGGGAAGAGAGGGGTAAGGTTGGGGTCCAAATTTTTTCAGCCACGAGGTTTGCCATATCATCTGCCCCATGATATGTAGTTCCAGTTACAGAACAATGACATATGCAGTGTTGTGCTAATTACTTATAAAATTAATAAGTTACTATTACTAGTTACTTTTAAGTGAAAGTAATATGTTACTATTACTTATTACTTTTC
Organism: Protopterus annectens; assembly: GCF_019279795.1. NCBI lineage: Eukaryota > Metazoa > Chordata > Ceratodontiformes > Protopteridae > Protopterus > Protopterus annectens. The sequence continues at coordinate 94,147,285 of NC_056731.1, read as the reverse complement.
TTAAAAAGTAATATATTACTATTACTCGTTACTAACTAAAGTAACTAGTTACTTTTAGTTACTTTTACATAAGTATAGTTTAACAATTCTCATGTTCAGATTTACTCACATAGTACTTGTGTGTGAGGAATATATGCTTGCTGCACATGAATATGAGTGTATTAAAGTTGTATACACAGTGTTACAATAATGATGAATAGCATTTTACAGTTTACAAAATCCAACAGGTTAGTCTTTATAGTCAGAGAGTCACAATGTAATACTTAGACCAAAGTACGCACAGCCAGCAACACAAGACCCATAAGTTACAACCTATCAAATTTTCAACAATGTACATTAGGCTAATCTGCTTAAACAATGCTGAGGACGCAAAAATGCTTACAGAAAATGTTACATAAGTCTGACAAGACTGTTAACACAGCAATGTCAACCAAAATATCACTTAATATAACTATTCACAATGACTACACATTTCTTTTGGCTCGAAGGAGCAACTTTTCAAAGTGTTCATCAGTGAGTCTATTTCTTCTTGCAGTCAGCACTTGTTCACCAAGACTGAACAGGTGTTCAACAGATGCAGTAGATGGCAGAGCTGTATTAGTGTTCAGAAATATCTTCTTGACTATAGAGTCATTGTTGAGAAAAGATATTTCTCTGGAAGGGTCAGCCAGATACATGTCCATCTGAGAAGATATGCTGACATTAGCTGGCGTCAACTCTGAGGCTGAAGAAGCTGTCTTCAGCAGTTACTGCAGAAACTTCAGATGACCCATGTGCAGGTTCATTCATTTTCTGCATGGCATCAAGGAGCAGAGCCTTACCTCTGAGTTTCTGCTCTTCAGTGTCCATCCATCCTAAACAGAACTGTGGATGCACTATGGTAGCCAGAATGAACTCTTCATGCTCCAGAAGATGATTGAACCGAGCCTCAATGTCTTTAAGATGAGCATCAACTAGAGGCACAACAAACTTCACAGACTGCCTGACTTCAGACAACTTGTTTCTCAGGCACTTAAGGCTGGGGATCAGGATTCCCAAGAAGCTTTTCAGCTCTGACTGCAGGATGTTCAGAGCCATTGCCAGGGACTGCATTGCTTGCACAAACACGGCAACAAAGGTAATTTCTGCAGGCCTGAAGATGACAATTCCAATCTGTTCACATATCTCATTCAGCAAGGCTTCACCCTGAGTTGCAATGAGGTGAATTCTCTCCATCGCGTAGAAAGTGTGATTCCATCGTGTTGCATTGGGAATAATCAATGCCAGATCACACTTATTTCGAGCCGCCTCAGCAGGTTGGGTGCTGTGACTAGTCTTGTTTCAAGCAGCATAGCATTTGTCCATGGTGCTTCGCATGATCTCTTTATACTGTGCATCATTACAAGTAGATTCAGCATCTTGCATGGCAACTAGATTCAATGTATGTGCTGCACATCTCAGATGGGGACGCAGTGAATAGGTGCTCTTGCTTTGGCCTGACTGACTCAGCAAGGCTGTCACAGTGTTGTAAATCACTTCACCATCATCATCCTCATCTTGGAACAGAATGCTTATAGTCTCAGATCTCTAACATTCTGAGAAGACAGTGAAAGCCTTTACAAAATTGCTACCATTGTCAGTAATTGTTGCACACACCTTTTGATCTATCTAGTACTTGATGGGAATGCTCTCAAGAGTTGATGCTATGAAATCATATGTGTGCCTTTTCTATAATCTGCAGCATGACAAAGCAGCTGACTTTCTTTGAAGTGTGTCACAGTTGATCCAGTGGGTGGTGACACCAAAGAAACTATGATTCTGATGAGTCCAAATGTCAGCCATAGTGTGCTGCATACTATCAACATTCATGCTAAAAGAAGCTGCAAGCATGGTCTTATCATTCATAAGCATATTTGTGTACTTTTCTATAACATCATATATCTGCCAAATCTCTGTGTTTTTGCTTAAAGTTAAATCACTGTCTCAAAGCAAAATCTTTCTCACTGCATCATTAACACCACACACAAGCTTGTCTTTTATCAACTCATCTCTCAGGTTATCAAATCTGCATGTTTTTGACTTGTTTCTCAAGTCAGTTATATATGCTGCAAAAGTTTCACTAGGCTTTTGATCTGTTGTGTAAAATAATGCCTTTCCACTATAATATTTGTTTTTGAGAGTTGCACATTTCTCTAAATTTATGTTTTCATCCTGTATCACAATATGGCAGTCTTCCCCCTTCTCTGCTTAAACAGCAGGTGCATACACAAATGAATGTTCTGTCTCAATGGCTTCTGAACCAGTTTAATTGAGCAGAATAAATGCTTTTGTATGTGCATCTTTATCAGAAAAAGCAACCTGTATGAAAATATCATATTCTTGCTCAAACATTTTCCAGTTTTCAACAATATTATTATCAAACACAAGCAGATCAGGTCTGTGAAATCCCTCTGCCATGCCAAATAAGTGTCAAACACACACCAATTACTTGTAATTATATTCAGCTGTACAACAGACTCTTTGAAATAACTGTACTCTTTGAACAGACTGTACTGTAATACTGCACACACTGCCAACACTTTGCACACTTTAGATGCTTTGAATAGCTTTAGTTAATGTGGAAAAGTAGTACATTGTGAAAAAATACCGTTGTTTTCTCTTTTTTGAACATTTTATATTATTCTGATATTGTTTCAAATGTTTTCGTAATTATTTCAAGTACTTTTTTCAGTATGTCGCAATTTTGAAAATGTTCTTTATTCAGTAATTTATTTGGAATGCTTTGGTTTATATTCATTGATGGAAAAATCATTTAAATGAGTTTAAGAACCTGGAAATATTTTCTGACCTGTTTACGAGTCCTTTGCAGTTGTTTGAGCCACTCCTGTATATTCCTTCATTTCTGACTGTGCACCTCAAGGTTTTAAGAAGTTTTGACTTTGGATCCCATTCTGGGAACATGTCACTCGTCTTGTGTATTCAAATAAGAGGACAAGGCTTGGGTGCTCATTTAAGATATTTATTACACACAAACACAATAGGATGGATGACTGGAACATAAAACTTAAGCAAACTAGCTAACTGACTGACTGCTATACAAATACACGCTTTCACTCCAGCTGCTTACACAAAATGGCGCTCTGCTTGCACGTGCTCAGTACTTTCTGTGCTTGTGCCCATAAACTACAGTGGCTTTAAAAGTACAGCACATGCACTAAGATCTACACTCCCTGTGTTCGAGTGGCTTTCCTCAGGGTGTTCCGGTTTCCTCCCACATTCCCAAGACATGCTGCAGGTGGATTAGACATTCTAAATTGGCTTTAGGTGTGAATGTGTGCATGCATGTGCCTTCTGAAAAGGTTTGAACGCTGAGCTGACAACTCAACAATGTAAAACTCCACTGCCACTTGTTCTGCATAATGATGATCCACCATGGTGATTCCTAATGGGCACAGCCGAAAGGAGGAGAAGAAGAAGACTAAGCTTTATAGCTAGGGAGTCACAGATAATAATTAAACTAAACCAACCAAGAGCACAAGACCTATAAAAACCTATCACATTTTGTCTATTTTCAGCAACAAAAAATAGAAACCTGAAAAGAATTTTAAATAGTACATAACAAAATTTTGTCAGGACAAAAGTTGGTTGATCATAGATCCACTTGAAGCATCTTGCTTGGTGCAGTGGGTTGGGGCATTGGGTGCTCAACTGATGAATGATGAGTTTGATTCTGAATGATGGTGGTATGAAGAACCAATGCCATTTATTATAATGCAAGGTAATGATATGATCTCTGGCAGGCTAGAATTGTCTAGTGTTAGGGGATGTTTTAGTGGGTGAGAGTTGCACAGTACCAGGGTAGGGCTGGAGTCTGGTCATCATTAGCTTTCATCTCCTTGCAGTGCTAAAAAAAAAATGAAGTAAATTTTGCTCCAGACTAATTCTAATGATCTATTATGAATACTACATGCTATTAGTTGTGCCAACATTATGTTGTAATTTTTTATCCAAATTGACACTTCAAAGTGTCTATTACCTCCTAACGTCTGATTACTATTCATACTACATGGGGACCTGGACGTTTTACATCCCTCTTTAGGAGGCTACATAACATCACCCACATTGAGCACAACTAGTTTAAGCAAAAGTAACTCAAAAGTAACTCACATTTAAGTTACTAGTTACTAAAAAAAAGTAATATATTACTATTACTAGTTACTATTTTGAAAAAGTAACTAGTTATATTAAGTTACTAGTTACTAAAAAAAAGTAATATATTACTATTACTAGTTACTGGAAATTGTAATATATTACTTATTGTAATAGATTACTCCCATCACTGGACATATGCACACAATTGTGTCTTAGCTTTGCAGATGTGGTCATAGCTAAAGTATGCTTTGTGGTTGTTCTTGGCCTGGAAGCCTGAACTTACATCAAGTCTGGCTGTGGTAGACTTCATTTGTCCCCTGATTTATTTGTTTACTTTGAGAGTACTTCTATCCTGCTGTGTGGTGCACTCTTATGTTTTGCCATGAGTTTCTTCCTTCTGTTATACATCTTATCTACTCTGTCATTCCATTAGGGTCGCTTGATTTTGAGTTAAGTCTGTACATCTCCGGGGTGGGTGCAGCTGCATCTATGCAGCTAGTAACATGCTTGTGCAGGGTTTCTGTCAACACGTCTGCATAGGCCGCAGTGTTCCCATGTGTATGGGAACTTGAGATTTGGACAATGTATCACCTAATAGCTGGATGTCTACCTTACAGTAGTTCCTGAATATTCCATATGTAGATGAGGCTCCATGTTTTATTTTTAATTCAAAGGACATTTCTGTTTGGATCTTACTAGGGAAGACATTATAGTATGGGGTGTGCATGACTCTGCCATATTGCCGAGTCCCACACCCAGTATGGATGTTCCACTGGTTGTTGTACTGGCTATCTGGTCCAGGGAGTTACAGTTTACAAAATCCAGGAATCTCTGTGCCTGTTTGTTCATTGTCATATAAGATTCCCAGTTAATAGTGGGATACTGCAAATCACCCATGCATATGGTATTGCGTGAGATGGCTACTATTTCGAATAGGTTTAAATACATGATATGGGTTTGCTGGGCCATAGATGGGGGCCCACACCTTGCACTGATGCAGTATTGGATTTCGCCTGTTGTGATTTGAACCAGGTGCAGCTCAAGTGCATTGTCCTGTTTGACCATCGTTGAGATATATTTAGTTCTGATGTACATAGAGACACCACCATCTTCAGTCCCTGCTTGTGAAGAAGATTGTCTAACTGCGTGGAAGGCATAATAACCTTGCACTGTTGTTGTGCTCTCCGTGGCTTTAAGTCATATGTCAGTGACCACACAGACATCTTCCCAGAGCTCAAATAGTATCTGTATGTATAGTCTAGGGAAGTATGTCACAATTCATGTACTCCCACATGGACTATGACTGGGTCATTTCATAGGATCATAGGTACTTAGTAGGCTAATGGCCCTAGGGCCCTTACAAGCCTAGCCAAGTTATACCCTTATTTACATGATCAACAACAATTGCCTATGTCCAAGAGGGACACAAGTGGAACCTCTGGGGTGAATTTACGATTACACATCCCATCATCCAGATTGCGTTTGAATAGGACCAATATGGCACTCTGTTTGACATGAAGTGGAAGTCAGTTCCAAAGGTGTGGTAACCTCTGGGAGTCAAATCTAACCCTCCAGCATCTGTTGTCTTACTGTCACATACCAGGTTAAGGTGTATATAGTGAGTAACTCAAGTACCATTTGATATGCGGATATGCAGCATTTCCAATAAAGCGTGGTCACAGATCACCTCATATGCAGGGCACAGATGTCCTCTGAGTAGTCTGCATGAAACAGATAAAGTGAAAGTGATTTCAGATAATCCACATAGGATAGGAGCTGAAAAGCTTGAATTACCCTTGTGAGGAACCTTTATGGTTTGTACAATTGCTGCAGGTGCTTGCAAACGTGCATACCAAAAGTGACATTGTATTCCAATATAATGAGGGGAAGAGTATAGAAAGGTTATAACTAATTTTATTCTTGTGTGTGCAATGGCCTTAACTATGATTTGAGCAATATAGAATGCCTTTTTTACCACTGTAGAGACATGGTGTTCAAAGTTAAGGGTACTGTAAACCTGTGTGACCAGGTCTCTCATCAGTGAGTACATATGATGTAGGGTGTTTTTATGGATATGTGAGTTAGCAGAACATCTCACTTACTGAAAAGGAATGTTAATACAGTTATGTTGCACTGAGGTTAAGGGCATGAGTTTGGCACCAAATCATTTGTGTGTATATGACTGTCTTGTAGGATGTTGTCATCATCTGGAGCTTCTATGACTGCTCCTAGTTTACAGTCAGCAAAATTTGTCAGCCACAAAACTTTAATTTTAGCTTCTGCTTTGGAGAAATACATTGCAAACAGTAGAGGTGCCAGGTCAGATCCCTGTGGAACAACACAGGTTACAGGTGTACTGCTGGGGGTGGAGTCCACTATTTTCACTCTGTAGATTATATCAGTGAGCCAGTTAGTGAACCATCCAATGATATAAGAGTTGATACCTAGCTGGGTGACTTTGTCAATGATGCCTGAGTGGAGGATAGGATCAGATGCTTTGACTATGTCTAGGTAGGCTGTATGCACATATTTCCCCTCATTCAGGTCCTTGGCGACTGTCCTGAAGAAGTCCACACTGTTTCACAGTCATTATTTCCCTTTTACAAATCCAAACTGAGTAGGATCAAGTGTTTGGAGATTACCTATATCTTTGTTGATAAGGTCCATGATGATTCACTCCATGGCCTTGCAGATAAGGCTAGTCAAGCTAATAGTTCTATATTTCCTGGGGTCATTGGAAGCACCACCTTTGTACCAGGGAATAATGGTGGCCATTTTCCATTCATATGTGACAAAGCCAGTGCTTAGACTGCATTTGAAAGGAGTACCCAATGGTGCTGCTACTTCCTCTTGGAGGCCATGTAGGATGCAGCCAGGGATGTTATCAGGTCCCATAGATGCTGTGTGTTTGGCCTTAGAGAGGGTGTTTATGGCTTTCTCTTTAGAGATAAACGGTAGGGGACAGGTGGTATTTATGTCATGGGGTACACATGGTGTGGACACGGGGGTGAGGTATGCACAGAACCTGTTAGCTGACAGGTGAGCTATATCCATAGACTCAGTATATGTGCTATGATTAACTATCAGTTTGGCACAGATCTGGCCCTGTCCTTTTCGGTGACAGATGTAACTAAATAACACCTTTGGGTTGTCCTTTGTGGAGAAATCTAATTTAAAGTCATAGTTTGCTTTTGAGGACTTCACAGTAACTCATTTTAGATTGTTTAAGCTGTGTAGGGAGTATTTCTAGTTTAGGACTCACTCCTCTTAGTCTCAGACAGCTATTGGTTCCTCTTATTTTAAAGCCTGTTAATATCAGTTGTCCATAACTCAGGTTTGCTCTTCCTTGCGGAGCTTGTTTTGGTCCTATCAGGTACAGCCAATTTAATGCAGTTAAACAGGTGTTAGTATGACACATTGATGTAGAACTGGCCTAGCTGCCAGTTCCATCTGAGGGTGCAGGGGGGTGCAATACAACTATTTATACTATCCCATAAGGGGTACTTATGTGATTTGGAGAAGTGTTGTAGTTCATTTGATAGTTGGGGTGGAGGGGCATGTGATACTTAGTTCACATGTTACTGACTTGTGGTCTGATCTCACTAGGGAAGACCTCATAGTGAGGGTGCTAGAGTGGCACCTCATATTGATAAGCACCAGATCCACAATGTTGGCACCTCTTGTCGGGGTGTCAACCAGCAGGTCCAGTGCATTAGAGTGAACAAAGTTGAGGAACCTTTGGGCAAGTGAGTTACACCACAAGTAATTTACCTGGTCAATGGATGGGTATTGAAAGTCACAGGTTCATAGGTTCATAGGTTGGTACTAGGCTATCACTCCTAGGTCCTATACAAGCCTAGCCATAACAATTCCCTGGCTATTTCTTCCCACAGTATTTACTTCCTTGGACCCCTGTCTAGCAGGGTGACTGACATGATCCCCGGGGTGAATTTCCTATCTCCCATCCAATCATCAAGGTTCCTTTTGAACAGGACCAAAGAAGTGCTCTGCTTGACATGTGTGGGCAGTCTATTCTAGAGTCTGGGGAGTCTCTGGGTCAGGAACCTATCCCTGCAGCATGTTTTGTTCATTGTGATGACAAGTTTTAGATCCCTGGAGCGTGTGTCTCTGAGGGATTGAGATTTCTTTAAGTGTAGCATGTCCAACAGCTCTGGGTTTGACATGGCCTTGTATGTTAGGCAGAGATCACCTCTGAGTAGAAGATATGTGACAGAGTATAGGTGGAGTTTTTTCAGCTGGTCAGCATATGGCATCTGCTTTAGACCTGTGATTCTTTTAGTGAGGTATTTCTGCGGCCTTTCCAGTTGATGCTGATGTCTTGAGAGGTACATACCAAACGGGGCATTGTATTCTATAATGGGTACAATGAGGGATGAGTACAGTGGGACAATGACCTCGTTTTCTGGATAAAAAGCCCTTAGTGATGAGGTGTGCCACATAGAAGGATTCCCTGACTGTTGTGGTGATGTGGTTATTGAAGGTGAGACCACTGTCCATCTGTGTCCCTAAGTCTCTTATCACACTTTTGGTGTTTAGAGTACTGCCACCTATGTGGTAATTCACGGGTGCATGTTTTTTCCCAAAGGGGATAACTATACATTTCTTGGCATTGAGCTTGAGCCCATGACTCTGGAACCAAGCATCTGTTTCTGTAAGGCCCTTTTGTAGAATATCCACATCATTTGGGGATTCAATAATGGTTCCCAGTTTGCAGTCATTTGTGAACTTTGTTAGCCAGAACCCCTTAGTGTTGGCCTGTACTTCAGAGAAGTAGATGTCAAACAAGAGCGGTCCCAGGACTGAACCCTGAGGTACTCCACTTGTCACTTGTCTGGAGCTGAATTTGGAGTCGACTACTTTTACAGTGTGGGTTCTGTCAGTAAGCCAGTTGGCAATCCATCGAGTGATATAGGGATTAATGCCCAACTTAGTAAGTTTATCTATGATTCCAGAGTAGGGGATGGTGTCGAAGGCCTTGGCGGGGTCCAGATAGGCTGTGTGGACCACCTTACCCTTGTCCACAGCTCTGGTGACTGATTTGAAGAAGTCAATCAGGTTCAGGAGACAAGATCGGCCCTTCACAATCCCAAAGTGCATGGGGTCCAGTGTTTGAAGGTTGCCAATGTCTTTGTTTATAAGTTCCATGATATTACGTTCCATGGCCTTGCAGATTAGGCTCATCAGTCCAAAGCCAGAGTGTTTGGATGCATCTTGATAGATTGAAGTAGATCCAAATAGGCAGAGTAGTTGTCCTGATTCACAGAGGGGGTCAAGAATCTGGCAATGACTTGAATATATATCCTACCAACAGTTAATTGCATCTGAAAGTATCCCCTGGGAATCCTGCTGTGGAACCGATGTGGATATTTAGTCATCTGCCATGACTATGGAATCACCGCTTCCTTAAATTTTCACACCTACAGTTTATGGTCTGAATGTGTGGAAGTAGGTATAATCTGATATGGCTCGGGTGCTCCACACAGCCATAAACAGGTCACCTTGACTGCACAAATGTGTAAGTTTTCCAAGGTGAGGACTGCTTCCAGTAAGTACAGTTTCTTGGTGCATTTAGCAGCATAAGCTCGAGGTTGTTGTAATGTGGGGTTTTCACGTCTGTGATTTTGTCCTTGAGGCACTGCCTAAAAAGGTCACTATGGGGGTGGCCAGAGCCTTGGGCAGTAGCCAAAATCCCCATGGTGACAGAGGAACAACATGTCTGGTGAAGTATCGGGGTCTACTGATCATGTCATACCAGGCTGACAGATACTGTATCCCTTCAGAATGACGCCAGAAAATGAGATAATTATTGAGGTCAATCGTTTTCCATTTATATTGAGACATCAACCTAGCTGAAGGTAAATTGCAGCTTAAAGCTAGGGGCATACATGCCTGAGACACATAGTCTAAAAGTCCAGTCATTTCTCTCTACATATAGTCCAGAGAGGTACATCTCAATTCATTCACACCAACATAGATTATGACAGACTCACAACGGTCCCTGTTTTGGGATACGTGAGTGCATGTGTGATATGGTGGATCATGTCACCTGACAGACAGCTGACCTTGACCTCATCTTTACCCATCTTGGTGAGAGGGACATCTGTGTGTCTCACAATGGAATCCCATATGACTAATATGTTTGTTTTACAGTGCTGCCTCAAGGGATTCCAAGGTGAGAGACTGGAGCAAGAAAGAACACGCGTTGCATTCTGCAGTGGACGTATTATGTGTAGCATGCTTATGTTTGTGTTTAGGAGGTCTTTGTTGTTCATGTATGTCTCTGTTGAGGACCTCTGTATATGAAGGTATGTGCGATGTGTGTTTGGGTGAAGAGGAAGGTGAGGTATGCATGGTGATAACCAGCTCATTGTCATATGTACTGACTGGTGTGTGAGAGAGCAAGTATTCCAGGCTGTTAATATACTTGTATCTCTGACATGTTGAGTTTGTGTTACTTGTGGTCCAAAGACATGAGTACGTACATAGTATGGTGGATCACAGCCCCTGATAAGCAAGTGAGCCTGCATTTCTCCTTACTCATTGTGGTGAGAGGGACATCAATGTGTTTCACAATGAAGTCTGCACTGAGTAGGATGCTCGATTGTGTGTTGGCTTGCCTTATGGGCTTATAGGTTGTCCTCAATGAGATGTAGCTCTATGTGTTGATATGTATGTCATTTTCACAGAGTGCATATGGGGCTGCTGAGGGTATTTGTTATCTGGGCATCCTCTATGAGGTTTTTGTGATTCATGAAGGTTACATGTCTGTGCTCAGCTCATGTCTGCTTTGAATTTTGTGTGGTGGTTGCGATGTGTGTACTACTGATTACTTTATTGACATTAGGATTTCATTAATGTGAGAGCTTTGCCTCTGGTGACATTGTGTATATATATCTCTCACATATCATAACAGTTTGTTTGAGAATGAAGTGGTTGCCAGTAAACATGAGGTGATTTCTACATTGCCTCAGGATGCTAAATTCCACCAAGGTGTTAAAGTTCACAGTAGGAAACCTCATATCCATGACAATAGATACTTTTATATTGATTACACAGTTGTATTGAGAATAGCAGTCAATGTCACGAGTATCTGTTATGCAACTATGGGGACAGTGCTTGTCACTGCATGCAGTGTTGGAGATAATTCCATCATGGTTTCCAAGAAAAATATCACCCAATGTGTCTAAGTCTGTACAGAGCACTGCCAAACGTTGGAGGGGAAACTAAAATGTACACCCATAAAAGTTTAGGATGGAGTATTTTGGCAGTTATTCTGAAGTTAGACACTAATCAAGCAGTGCCTACTGAAAACAAAGAATTATCTTGTGATGACTTCTGAAGGGGGGGGGGTCTCCTGAATTACTGCAGCCTGGATACTACTACTGCTGGTCTCACCACAGGCTCACTCTGCCGGGATACAAAGCTCCTATTCTCTTTCTCTCACCAGAAGCAAACTGTTAGCATCAAGATCAAGATATGAAGCAGGCCACAGCCTGTTTATTGATCCACACACTTGTCCCAGATGATGCAAGCCTCTGTAGACTTGTTGTAGCCTTTTCCGGGTAGATGCCTTAATTAGCATCCAGAACAGTCATTTGACTTTTGCATGTATTATGGCTTGGGTTCTGAAGCTCGTAGGATTTGACTAGGGTACTGACCTGATGGTGATTAGGAGCGCAGCTGCTGCATCACGATATAATGTTAAATGTCAGGTGACATAGATGTCCAAGGTTGATCCAGTAATCTTCACGGTGCCAGTTATCCATGTTAGGTGGCAGTTTCACAGCAGTTCATGCAGCCTGTCCTTCAACAGCATCATGGTGGTGATCTGCGTGACATGGATGTGAGGAGTGGCCACCTTTGGGCAATGTTGCTGTTCCTCCCACATGTCCTACTTATGTCATACTGTACATTTATATTCCAGGAACACAATATGTGTTCCCACATCATTTCACACATCATTCACTTGCTGTCTGGTTGCCTGATAGGCATTGTAGACTTGCAAGGCCAAAGTACTGACTGCAAATTTGAACGTTTTCTGTACATGCATGGACATCCATATCTTCATTGGAAACAGTTTTGTATGTATGTTATTGTGACCCAGGCTAATACCAGGATTATGGTTCCTGCAAGTGCCACATGCCTGGCAAAGCAGCATGATCAATCTACCATGTTATCCCCCACTGTCAGGTACTGTTTCACCTTAGAATGACACCATGAAGGTCATAACATGTTAAATAAAAGCCTCTGTCAGGCCACTGCTTAACTGTGGCCTATTGTGATGTATACACAAGCAATAATCTATTGATAATGGCATTGTTACTGACTGTTGGGGAGATGTGGACAGCATCCCCAACCCTCTACTCCAAGTCCACACAAACAAAACGTGTGAGGGATGCGACTATATTGCAAACCTTGAATCCATGCTCTCTCACACACCAGTTGGTACATATGACAATGAGTGGGCTGCCAACATGCACACCTCACCTCCTACTGCACCCAAACCCACATCACACATACCTACATAAGCAGAGGTCCTTACCAGAAACATACCTACACACCAGACACCTCACAAACACAAACGCAAGCATGCTACACATAATACTACCTCTGCAGAACAGTACACATAATAGCTTGCATGCCACTGTCTCCACGCTCAAACCCTTAAGGCAAAATACTAAATCAAACATATTAGTCAGGTGATTACATCATGAGATACATTGATGTCCCTTTCACCAGGCTAGATAAGGGAAAGGTCACAGGCAGCTGTCTGTGAGGTGCCATGATATGCTATATCACACATACATTCAAGTCTGTTAACTGCAGGTACTGTTATGACTATGTCATACTTCCTGTTAGTGTGTACGACTTGAGAGGTACCTCTCTGGACTGTATGAAAAGAGACATGACTTATCTCTTGGACAATGTGTCTCAGTCAGGTATGCCCTTGGCCTTCAGCTTAATTCTACCTTCACCTAGGATGATGCCTCAATACAAAAAGTAAATGATTGACTTCAATAATTGACTTAGTATCTGGTGTCATTCTAAGGGGGTCCACTATCTGTCAGCCTGGGATGACATGCTCAACAGACCTCGATGCTTTGCTAGAGATGGCCTTCATCTGTCACCTGTATGATTTTGACTACTGGTCAAGGCTCTTGCCACCTCCATAGTGCTCTTTTTAGGTGGTTGTCCCAGGGACAAAATTCCAATGTAAAAAGCCCATCTACAAACAACCTCAAGGTTATGCTGCTACATGCTAGGAGTGTCAACATGAGACCCCACTAACTGGAAATGCACCTCACCTTGGAAGATGCAGACATTTGTGCAGAGTCACAGACACCTGGTTCAAGGCTGTGGAGAGGAACACAGTCATACCAGTCTACAACTCCTTCCACACATGCAGACCTCAAACTGAAGGCATGCAAAGTAATGAAGACGGTGTATAAATATTCATTAAGGATACATACAAATCCAGATTGGTTACACAATATGATTCCCTGGAGACAATTCAGGTGGGATGGACTGTTTGTACACACCTATTCAAGTAATTGCCAGCTACAGGAGCCCCTCCATGAATCAGGACACCCACTCTGCTTATTTGCATCTACTTGAGTCTATCATGATACATCTGGACCGCATGGTTGTGGCTGACTTTAACTACCCATCAACTGGGTATATTAGTCATGCTCAAACTCACTTGCACAAAGGTTTCTCAACTTCATTAACCACAATGCCCTAGACCAGCTGGTTGATGCCCCCACAAGAGGAGCCTACATACTGGATGGGGTGCTCACCAATATGGGAGACCATTGTAGCATCCCTACTGTGTGGTCCTACCTGGTGAGATCCGACAACTAATCATTCTCATTCAAAGTAAGTATCACACCTGACACCCCCCCTGCAGAAAATAAGGTAATAAACTTTACCAAAGCAGATTATAACCTCTTACATGACGGCATAAATTACTTCACTTCACCTCCTCCCTTAGATGGAACTGGTAACTATGCTGAGCTCCACACCAATGCTTTATACAAACACTTCTTTAACTGCATTGAGTTAGCTGTGCCTGATAGGTACAAAATAAGCTCCTCATGGAAGAGCAAACTTGCCTGGTGGACAACTGCCATTAACAAGCATTACAATAAGAGGAAGACATTGCTCTCTAACAGTAGTATGAACAAGCAAATAAGAGTTGTTGTGAAGCCCTCCAAAACAAAGTATGGGTTCAGATTAGCCTCCTCCACAAAGGACAACCACAAGGCATTTTATAGTTACATCTGTAACCTAAAAGGAAAGGCCCAGATTTGTGACAAACTCATATTTCATGATACCACATATACCAGTGCTGTAGACATATCTAACCTTTTGGCTGACAGGTTCTGTGAAAGCCTCACTCCCCTGTCCCCAACACATGTACACCATGACATCCCTACCACATATCCCCTATCTTGTATCTCTGAAGAGCATGTCATAACTGGCTTCTATAAGGACAAAAACACAGCATCTATGGGAGCTGATAACATCCCAGGCTGTGTCCTGCATGGTACTTGTTACTTCACATGCAAAACATATGGATATCTCAGGATTTGAACTATGGACACCATCACACAAGCTACTGGTCTTACTTCTTTCAGCCACAGAAGCTGCTAGATGAACAAGGGATCAGGGTGTGGGGGATGCAGGTGGGCATGCCCCCCTTGCAAAAACGTAAAATAAAATATATATTTTTTTATTTACATTTTGAAGTTTCAAAACTTCAATCTTTTGGTCTTGAACATTATAAATTCATAGTTTTGAAACTTTGAGATTTAGAAGTAGACCCATATATATATATATATATATATATATATATATATATATATATATATATATATATATATATATATATATATATATATATATATATATATATATATATATATATATATATATATATATATATATATATATATATATATATATATATATATATATATATATGTATACATACACACACACACACACACGCACACACGCACACACACACACACACACACACACACACACACACACACACACACACACACACACACACACACACACACACACACACACACACATGTTTATATATGTTTACTATCAAAATAGTGAAAGACACCTTAGCATTTGTTATAAGGTCGAAGGTAAGGGGGCAAAAAGGCAAAACTGGTTAATACTTCATTATACAACTATGCAGATTGGGAAAATTACTGTTTTCATCACTGTAGTGTGATCTTGAAGTTAGATTATATAATTAGCAGGGGGTGTGTGGCATGCAGGGGAGTTTGCCCCCTGCAAAACAGTAGACACATGTATGCCTTTTTTCTGGTGTTTTTTTCCGGATGGTGAGTGGTCCATTATGTTTCGGATGTCGATTTTTTTCCTTCCGAAAAAAATCAACATTCTCTTCTCTTCATTGTTGGCAGCACATTTGCTATAAAAGCTTTATCACTTTAATGTTTCTTTTCCTGTGGGGCCCTGTCCCTCTTACCCGAAAATATCTTTCCTGCATAGAGGACTGTTTCAATTCCAAGGTTCAAATATGCCGTACCATTACATGTATTATGTTCAGAGAACACTGCTAAACAAGCATAAAACAATTAAATAAAAATATGTAGGTCTCTGTATGTTTCATGATCTTGGAATAATCAGCAAATTGCCATTTCTGAAGATAAATGGCATAAAGTACTGAGGACAACAACCTTTTTTGCCTTGCTGCAGTTTTGCTCAAATTTTTTTTATTTTCCTCTGCCCAACTGTTGATTATAAATTTTCTCTGCCCTCTTTACAGTAACACATCATGGTCCAGCAAGAAGAAAATAGAATCTAGTATTACCAGAAATAACAGCTCTCTGCAATGCAGGGACAGTTTTCATTAATGGCCAACTACCCTGAGATTTCAGAAATGTATTGTAAACATATTAAAGGGAATCTGCAAGCTCATCTAATTTATTGCTCTTTCTGCAAATTTTGTCCATCAATACCATCCTATCATAGCTTATTTGCTGAACTTATTAACAACTAGTGAATTCAATTTGCTGTTATGCTACGTTTTTACTTATTAATTTAGCTCGAGGGATATTTCCATTTAATGCTTGTTCCACACAGTGATGTCTCAGGCCCCTTGTTGGAAGTGTGAGACACTATTATTGCAAGTCACAGAGCTACATCAAATAGAATGTGACTACCAACAAAGGACAGTGAATCCTGAAACTAACTATAAAATTATTAACGTAGTTTTCAGAGGGGACCCTCACTGCACCCCTTCCCCCATTATGGGAAGTTGTGTCTCCCTGACTTATATTTGCTAACTCAAGGATCACTTTCCTCAGGGACAGAATCATAGTTTTCAACCTTCCATCTCTGAAATGAGGAACACTAGCCCTCATAATTTGGAACAAATGGGCAAATATGGAACACATACTAACAGCTTACTAACAACTTCAGATAGGAAGGTCATAGGATGGTTAAAATATGCTGGTTTTACTTACCAGAAAGATCTTTTAATGAATTAATATGATTATTTTCTATTTACCATGGATATCAGTTGGATGAAGTGGTGATGACTGTACCCAAGGGTGAGAGAGTGGCGAGCGGAGCAGATTTCAATGGGCATGTTGGTGAAGGGAATAGAGGGGGTGAGGAAGGGATGGGTAGTTATGGTGTTAAGGAAAGGTATGCAGAAGCTCAGATGGCACTGGATTTTTCAAAAAGGATGGACATGGCTGTGGTGAATAATATTTTAACAAGAGGGAGGAGCATAGGGTGATATACAAGAGTGGAGGGAGATGCACACAGGTGGATTATATCCTATGCAGGAGGGCCAGTTTGAAGGAGACTGGAGACTGTAAAGTGGTGACTGGGGAAAGTGTAGTTAGGCAGCATAGAATGGTGGTCTGTAGAATGACATTGGTGATCAAGAAGAGGAGGAGGAGTGTGAGGGTAGTACCAAGGATCAAATGGTGGAAATTAAAAAAGGGTGATTGTGAAGTGGAGTTCAGAGAAGAGTTAAGATGGGCACTGGGTAGCAGTGAAGAGTTACCGAATAGCTGGGTAACTACAGCAGAACTAGTAAGGGAGACTGCTAGAAAGGTGCTTGGTGTGACATCTGGACAGAGGAAGGAGGAATGAGGAAGTACAGGAGAGTATACAGAGTATACAGAGGAAGAGGCTGGCGAAGAAGAAGTGGGATTGTCAGAGAGATGAAGAAAGTAGACAGGAGTATAAGGAGATGAGGTGCATGGCAAAGAGAGAGGTGGTGAAGGCTAAGGAAAAGGCATATGAAGAGTTGTATAAAAGGTTGGACACTAAGAAGGGAGAAAAAGACTTGTACTGATTGGCTAGACAGAGGGACTGAGCTAGTAAAGATGTGCAGCAGGTAAAGGTGATAAAGGATAATGAGGGAAATGTACTCACAAGCGAGGAGAGTGTGTTGAGCAGATGGAAAGAGTACTTTGAGGGGATGATGAATGAAGAGAATGAGAGGGAGAGAAGGTTGGATGATGTGCGGATAGTGAATCAGGAAGTGCAATGGATTAGCAAGGAGGAAGTAAGGATAGCTATGAAGAGGATGAAGAATGGAAAGGCTGTTGATCCAGATGACATACCTGTGGAAGCATGGAGATGTTTAGGAGTAATGGCAGTGGAATTTTTAACCAGATTGTTTAATGAAATCTTGGAAAGTGAGAGGATGCCTGAGGAGTGGAGAAAAAGTGTTTTTTTGGTACCAATTTTTAAGAATAAGGGTGATGTGCAGAGCTGTAGTAACTACAGAGGGATTAAACTGATCAGTCACAGCATGAAGTTATGGGAAAGAGTAGTGGAAGCTAGGTTAAGAAGGGAGGTGATGATTAGTGATCAGCAGTATGGTTTCATGCTAGGAAAGAGCACTACAGATGCAATGTTTGCTCTGAGAGTGTTGATGGAAAAGTACAGAGTAGGTTAGAAGGAGTTGCACTGTGTCTTTGTGGACTTAGAGAAAGCATATGACAGGGTGCCTAGAGAGGAGTTGTGGTATTGTATAATGAAGTCGGGAGTGGTAGAGAAGTATGTAAAAGTGGTACAGGATATGTACAAGGGTAGTGTGACAGTGGTGAGATCTGCAGTGGGAGTGACAGATGCATTTAAGGTGTTGGTGGGATTACATCAAGGATCAGCTCTGAGCCCTTTCTTATTTGCAGTGGTGATGGACAGGTTGACAGACGAGATCAGACAGGAGTCCCCATGGACTATGATGTTTGCAGATGACATTGTGATATGTAGTGAGAGTAGGGAACAGGTTAAGGAGACCCTGGAGAGGAGGAGATATGCTCTAGAGAGGAGAGGAATGAAGGTCAGCAGGACTAAGACAGAATATATGTGTGTGAATGAGAGGGAGGATAGAGGAATGGTGAGGATGCAGGGAGGAGAGTTGGCGAAGGTGGATGAATTTAAATACTTGGGATCAACAGTTCAGAGTAATGACGAGTGTGGAAGAGAGGTGAAGAAGAGAGTACAGGCAAGGTGGAGTGGGTGGAGAAGAGTGTCAGGAGTGATTTGTGACAGACGAGTACCAGTAAGAGTTAAAGGGAAGGCCTACAAGAGGGTAGTGAGACCAGTTATCTTATATGGTTTGGAGACAGTGGCATTGACAAAAAAGCAGGAGTCAAAACTGGATGTGGCAGAGTTAAAGATGTTAAGATTTGCACTGGGTGGGATGAGGGTAGACAGGATTAGGAATAAGTATATTAGAAGGTCAGTCCATGTTGGACGGTTTGGAGACAAAGCCAGAGAGGCGAGATTGTGTTGGTTTGGACATGTGCTGAGGAGGGATGCTGGATATATTGAGAAAAGGATGCTAAGGATGAAGCTGCCAGGTAAGAGGAAAAGAGGAAGGCCTAAGATAAGGTTTATGGATGTGGTGAGAGAGGACATGCAGGTGGTTGGTGTGACAGAGCAAGATGCAGAGGACAGGAAGAAATGGAAAAAGATGATCTGCTGTGGCGACCTCTCATGGGAACAGCCGAAAGAAAAAGAAGATCAGTTAAAAGATCCCTAACAATTAATTTGTGACAGAGCCTTTCAAACTGGAATTTTGAGGAACATGAATTTTTTAAGACTCCAAATGAGGTATGTTCCTCATAATGAGGTACACTTGAGCGGTATAGACAGAATGCTTTGATGTGCCACAGTCTCAGACTTAGCATATATTCTACAGATCTATGCATTCAGTTTTGCTGATTTCAGTCCATAAAATTTCAAAATGAACCAATGTCTTAGTTTGCTTTCTTAATTAGGCCATATTAGGAGAAGTTAACAAGCAAGTCCTTATTGCTTTTTGTTCACACATCTCTCCCTTTGTTACCATCTCTACATCTTTCTGTCTGCCTGTCTGGCTGGCTGCCTCTCTGTCTCTTTTTCTCTGTCTTCCAAATACTTATAGTGCTTGAATTGCTTCTAATTGCTATGGATATTTATATTGAGCTACTCCTGACTCTGCTCTTATTACTGACTGCATTTGTGTTTCCTCTGGCTAAAAAAAGAATCTTTAAGCTTTCTCCACCTGCATGTTTATCAAGTAACATACACAAAAAATGCTTGTCCTTCATGTCTGACTACTGTGACTTTGAGTAGTCTGTGACGTCCTCTTTATAGGTGAAACCCACGATTAAGATATGGACAGTGAGTGAATTCTGAAGACATATTGAGGCCACCTGTGTCAGACATGGTCTTGCAATTAAAACCATCTTGCAATTAAGAACAAAGAGTGATCTGATTTTGAAATACAGACCAGCAGTTTGTACACTATGGTTGCTGACTTGACATTTTAAATGCAGAAAAGTCAATAAACTAGCAGAATAATAAATGAATAATATATTCACACATAACTATATAGACTGCCCTTAAGAGATATAGAATGTTTCATTTCCTTGAGAATTGTGATGACATCAGTAATGTTATTGTGATTTAAATAATAATTACTTTAAGGAGACAGTATACGTGACATGACACATTTATGCTGTTATGTCTGCAAAACAGATATTGACAGTGCTAATGTAGAATGTGACATAATGCTGTTCCATTCTTATGTTTCTAACAAAGGACAGTATACATGTCTTGGATGTATGATATTTAATAAGAAATGATTCCTTACTCATAATTTATTTAATGTTGACAATGACTTTGGCATTAGTACTAATACAATCTGGTTAGCTACTGATCCGTAGCGGTCTGAAATGTATCTCTGAACTAAAATGAAAACATTTTGTGAAAACATACTTGTGGAAATGTGGAAGTCTGTTCCTGTACATCTGTGAGACTTGTTAACTAAAAGTTGCCTTTGCAGCTATGCTCTTACTACACAGAACAGAGCAGAATATATCAGATTTATGATGACTTGCCAAAGGCAGTTTAGGTGAATGTAAATACACTGAAAACCTTTTGCCAAAACTGCCTTCAGCGAATATCCAAAGAAAGAACTTTTGCAGGAAGGCAAGCCCCCCCTGCACCTGCCATGTAGAAGACAACCCCCTCACCCCTTGAACTTATGCATATCTACTCTGGGGTCACACAATACTGGAGAAAAAGGTTAACTGCATTGTCACTGAATGTATTTTCATTGAACTTACTTTGATGTATTTACATTTGCTGAAACTACCTTCAGCAATCTGACATGCTTCCAATATCTCACCAGGGTGACTGTCTGTATATGTATATATTTGCCATACCAGTATTATTTTGTGGATAAAATGTTCCCCATGTATTTTAAGTTAAATAAAATAAAATATAATCTATTTTTTAAAAACACTGTCACACACCCACTACTACCAGTAAAATGTATACTAACTCTGTGGTCATGCAATACTAAGAAAAAGGAAAAACTCCACTAAACACAATCTTCCATTATCTCATCTGTTTCACCGACTTTCAGTTGATTAAAATGTTAATTGATAAAAATTCTACTGCATTTCCAAAAAGACTAGCATGGGCTGGGGATCTGTGTATGTGTACACACACATATATATATATATATATATATATATATATATATATATATGTATATGGATTCCTATTACAAGAACGAAAGTGCACTACTTCGAACTTGTAATAGGAAGCCTCACATCTGCGAAAGTTCACTTTAACGAAAGTTAAAAAGTGCACTTCACCGAAAACACCACAGCACAGTGGAGGACATAAAAAAAACAAGATATGTCCTCCACTATGGTGCGATAGTCACGGACCTTAGGGTTAGGGCATGGGTTAGGGTAAGGGGATAGTTAGTAATGCTATCCCCTTACCCTAACCCATGCCCTAACCCTAAGGTTCGTGACTATCGCCCCATAATGGAGGACATTGCTATGTCCTTCACTGCGCTGCAGTCATCACGGACCTTAGGGTTAGGGCACGGGTCATAGTAAGGGGATAGCCTTACTATGACCCATGCCCTAACCTTAAGTTCTGTGAGTACTGCATGGAAGTTCAGTACAACACCCGTTCGTTGTACTGAACTTCGCTTAAGTGCACTTTCGATTAAGTGCACTTTCGCTGCAGTGAGCATTCCATGATCTAGTGTATGGAACCCATATATATATATATATATATATATATATATATATATATATATATATAGACGTGTATATTGTATTAAGTTTTACCCTTGTGGCTAAACCTGGTTAGTAACGAACCATTTAACCTCTCTCGTCAACAACAAAATAAATAAATTAGAACTGTGAGTGTGCTCTTGAATTTAAAAAAAAAAAAACAACCATGCTAATGTGTTACAAAACACAGATACTGGTGGAAAACAGTCTTTATACCATTTTTGTCTTTTTAGACAGTAATGTTATGTTTGAGCAGGTGACGATTTCAGTTCCAATTTGCTTTCAAGACAATTGTGCATCTTTTTTTGCCCCAGTAAGTCACTGTTTATATACATTTGAACCTTACCTATATCAATAACATAGGTCGTTACTAGGCTAATGACCACTAGGGCCTTTAGAACCTAGCCATGCACCCCAAGCCATTTGGGTCTCAAGTAACACAGGAGTCTATATATGGGGGGGGGGCATGCTATAAGGGAGGTAACTAAGGATTTTCCAGGGGGGTGTTAGAATAATACTTATCTTATTGATGGCCTTTGTACGTAAGGAACATGGGGCCAGACTGGGGTAAATTTATTGATTTCCCATCTAATTGTCAAGGCTTCATTTGAGTAGGGTCAAAGCTCTGTTTTTTATATTGGCCGAACATCCAGACCCCTACGTTTACGGATTGGAGAACATCTGAGTGATATTAGGAATAAGAAACAATCAAATGCGCTATTCAAACATACACTTAAACATGGAAATGCTTCTTACAGATTTACTGTCATTGATAAAATATTTGGTGACAAGATGAATAAATCTGGGTGGCATACTATCCTTAATGCTAAGGAAAAGAAGTGGATTATTAAATTAGGTGATCTTTTTCAGCCTGGATTAAATGACCATTTATAATTAGCCAATAACCAACTCTGTTTAATTAACTGATTTGTATAAATTATGTGGATGTGACAAGGTTATGTTTAACATTGAGGAAGGCTATTTCAGCCGAAAATGGCCTGGTTGAATTTTTGTGGGGGTTATAGGGTTTTTCCCTACCCTTTTTGTTACTTATGTTTCATTAAAAGAAGTTATATTAACCACACTTAGTGCTGGCCTTGATTTTTGACTTTATTGTATAAAATGGCCTAGCTAGATCAAGATATGCAGTATGCAATATTTTACCCTTGGCTACTGCCTTGGTGGTCCTCTCAAAAAAGTCTGCCAGTTTAAGTCAGTATAGCTTTTCCTTAACAAGCCAGACTGGGGTGAGTCCAATGTCCTTGTTTACCATTTCCATGATAATGTGTTTCATGGCTTTGCATATTAGGCTTGTGTGACTGATGGATCTGTAGTTCCCTGGGGCAGTTGATGGTTCACCCTTATAGAGGGATATGAGTGTTGTGGTCCTCAGTTCACTTGGAACATAGCCTGTTTCGTGGCTGTAGCTGAGGTGTGCCTTACATTGTGCTAATAGATCATATTTTAGACTGGTCAGGATACAGTGGGATGTTGGTACCCATGGTGGTGGTGTTCTTGGCTTTAGCAAGTGCTGTCAGCAGCTGGGCCCTGATACTAGTTGAGGGTAATATATTGGAGGGGTGAAATATTTGCTGAATTTATCAGCCAGTAGATTTACTATGTCATCCTGATCAGTGAAGGTGGTACTGTTCACCACCATTTCAGCACACTGCTGTGTATCACCTTTAAGGTTCTGGACATAGCTGAAGAAGACCTGTGATTTCCTTAGCTGGTGAGGCTATCCTGACCTCATAGTTACCCTTGTTGGCTTAATTAGACCTCATAGTTTCTTGTTTAGTTGCACAAAAGAGCACTTGTCTTTAAGGGAGTTGCTCTTCCTGATTTTGTTCATGAGTTATTTTATTATATACCCTGTTAAGGTGAGGGGTTTGTTTTTTAATGTTTATTGTTGGTTTGCTTCTGGTAGGTATTGCAGCCTCTATGCAGCCATTTTTGTGTCAAAATTGGTAGCTGTGGTCTCAGGGTTAGGGGGAACCTTGAATTTTGACAAAATGTGACTTAGTAAGATGTAATTTGCCTTAAAATAGTTTCTAACTGTTATAGCTTTAGCTGTTTTTTTCTATTTTGATTTTTATTTAAAGAAGATGGCTTTGTGATCTGATCTCACTGATAAGGATGTGACATGGCTGGGGGGGGTGTACAACACTGTCCCATGTTGGTGAGTACCAAATACAGTATGTTTGATCCTCTGGTTGGAGCATGCACTATTTGTTTCAGGATGTTTGCATTAATAAAGTCCGGAATGTGTTGTGCCTGTGAGTTTGAGGCAGTGCATGTTTCCGAGTCTATAGAGGAGTAGTTAAGTCACTGAAGAACAGAGTGTTTGGTTGGATGGTGAGCATCTCTCGTAGGTTTAGATAAGAACTGTAAGAGTCTATGGGTATAGACGGTGACCTGTAGTTAGCCATGATATAGTGAAGGACCTTATCTATGGTGACTTGTACATGGATGAGCTCCATGGTATCACCCTGTTTAACCAACCTGGAGATATATTTGTTGCTAATGCAAACTGAAACACCTCCACCTTTGGTCCCTTTGTGTACTGTTGCTAGACTAAATGTGTGGAAGGCTATCTACTCTTGCACTGTCAGAGTACTTGCTATGGAATTAAAAAAAATCTTGGTAATGTCTCAGATTCATAGATTCATAGGTAGGTACTAGGCTATTGGCCTTAGGGCCTATATAAGCCTAGCCAAAAAGGTACCTTGGCTTTCGTCACTCAAGAAAATTATTTTCCTGTGCCCCTGTTGAGCAGAGCCACAGAAATGATCCCCAGGGTGAATTTCCTATTTCCCATCCAGTCATCAAGATTTTTCTTGAAGAGTGCTAATGAGGAGCTCTGTTTGACATAGATAGGTAGTCTGTTCCGGAGTATGGGTAGTCTCTGGGACAGGAATCTATCCCTCCAGCATGTTCTGTTTATTGTGGTGACAAGGTTTAGGCCACTACAATGTGTCACTCAGAGGAACTCGGATTTCTTTAAGTGGAGCATGTCCAACAGCTCTGGGTTTGACATAGCTTTGTATGTTAGGCAGAGATCGCCTCTGAGTAGGCGATATGCGAAGGAGTAAAGCTGGAATTTTTTGAGACGGTCTGCATAGGGCATCTGTTTGAGGCCAGTAATCCTCTTTGTGAGATATTTCTATGGCCTCTCCACTTGTTGTAGATGTCTTGTGAGGTACATACCAAAAGGGGCACTGTACTCTATAATGGGTCTAATGAGTGATGAGTAGAGGGGAACAATAACCTTTTTTGTTCTGGATGAGAAACCTTTTGTGATGAGGTGTGGCATGTAGAAGGATTTCCTGACCACTGTGACAATGTGATTATCAAAGGAGAGACTACTGTCCACCTGTGTCCCAATTTCTCTTATCACACTTTCAGTGTTAAATAGACTACCACCTATGTGATAGTTCAAGGGGATAGAGTTTTTTCCAAAGGGGATGACAATGACATGGCTTAAGGCCATGGCTTTGACACCAGGCATCTGTCTCAGTGAGGCCCTTTTGTAGGATGTCCACATCATTAGGAGTTTTGATTATGGCTCCCAGTTTGCAGTCATCTGCAAACTTCATTAGCCAAAGACCTTCTGTGTTAGCCTGTACTTCAGAGAAGTAGATACCAAGCAGGAAGGGATCTAGGACTGAACCATGTGTTACTCCACTTGTCACTGGTCTGAAGTCGGATTTGGAGTCTGCTACTTTCACAGTGTGGGTTCTGTCCATGAGCCAGTTGGCAACTCATCTTGTGACATAGGGATTTATACCTAGTTTAGTAAGTTTATCTATAAATCCAGAGTGGGGGATGGTATCAAAAGCCTTGGCGAGATCTAGATAGGCTGTGTGAACCACCTTACCCTCGTCTATGGCTTTGGTGACTGCTTCAAAGAAGTCTATCAGATTTAGGAGACATGATCTGCCTTTTACAAACCCTAACTGGGTAGGATCCAGAGTTTGGAGATTACCAATGTCTTTGTTTATGAGTTATATGATGATACATTCCATGGCCTTGCAGGCCAGGCTCGTCAGGCTAATGGGGCAGTAGTTCCCGTGGTCCATAGTGGCTCCCCCTTTGTGGAGTGGATAACCATCTTGGTGCACCATTCAGTGGGCACAAAGCCTGAGGTGAGGCTATGATAGAACATGGTACTTAGGTGGGGTGCCAGTTCATGTAAAACGCAGCCTAGGACATTGTCAGGTCCCATGGATGCTGTGTTCTTGGCTTTGGAGAGTGTATTTTTTACCTGTGCAGCCATGATTACAGGAAATTTGCATTCTTCTGGTATAGAGATGGGCCCTCTATGGGGTGAGAGGGGGGTAAAGTTAGCACTGAAGCTATCTGCCAGGATGTTGGCAATATCAGTTGGTTCTGTATATTTAGTGCCATTGTGCTGTAACTCAGAGCAGATCTGAGTGTTGCCATTGAGATTCTTGACATAGCTATAGAATGCTTTGTGGATGTTCTTCGTGTTTCACTGTTGCAGTCATTACATTTGGGTAACCTGCTTGCAGGTTGCCTTCAGTCGGCCTGATTAACAAAGTCTTGGGTCCTGCATTGGTTGCTGTCCCTTCTTCCATGACAT
This sequence comes from Protopterus annectens, assembly GCF_019279795.1. Classification (NCBI taxonomy): domain Eukaryota; kingdom Metazoa; phylum Chordata; order Ceratodontiformes; family Protopteridae; genus Protopterus; species Protopterus annectens. The sequence goes on along the minus strand of NC_056731.1, from coordinate 94,120,930 downwards.
CAGGTCATCAGGGGTATAAAACATGCGGCCGATGCCATTACATCAGTCTTTCTTGCCATGTGGTGCCCGAAGCAGAAGCAGTTTGCAAGTGCTGGTCGGCCGACTCCTGAAATTTTCATTTTTGAGTTTCAGAACCGAAGTCTTCAACTAAAAGCTAAGTACCCCGTTGGGGAAAATTTTTCTTGCTCCTTATCAATGTCAGTAGAAGTTAATAATTGCATTACTTGTGGAAAGCAAAAACCTCATAAAGATTTTCATTCGTACTGTATTCCTTGCCTAGGTCCTGACCACAGCGTACCTTGCTGTCATTTTTGTGCTTTATTTAATCAGCGCACTATCCGTCGTCGGTATATTTTTGCCTCTAAATATTTCGGTTCTCAGTTTATTTATCCAGAAATGTCATCGGTTAGCCATCCGACTACTGGGATTCTGAAAAAATGCAAAGATAAAGACAGAGACAGGCTTCCGAGGTCCAAAACTGCCGACAAAACTTCTCCTAAGCCAGTCGCCAGCTCTCCGGTACTCAGTGAGGCACTTTCACAGCCTCTGATACCCGCTACTTCTGATTTGCAGGCCTCTACTGAGACCCATTCGGAGTCCGGTATGCCATGAGATACTTCAACTATGGAACCCGCGGATGTCTCTACCTTGGATGGGTCTGGAGGAGCTGTGCAGGCACCAGCTTCTGAGGGTGTATTCAGGCCTACGGACTTGCATATTAAATCGATGCCTCCTTCATTACTAAGGCCTAAATCTCGATCCATGTCTAAAAAAACAACGCCCAGTCCACATGCTCAGGCCTCTATGCCTAAAAAACAAATTATAAAAATGGCTGAAGACCTAATACCTCTAATCAGGGGTAGCCAATCCCCCCCCCCCCCCAAGAGGCCTATGGCTGAGCTTGATCATGAATCTTCTGATCAGGATTCTGTTTTTTCTGACTCTTCCGATGACCTGGTTTTGTCCTTACCTACTTATGAGGATTCTTATGCAGAGGACTCTATTCCCCCTCCTTCCCCTCCTGAGGATTTTTCTTTTCGTGAAACCTTACATACTCTAAGGGAGAATTTTCACTGGGAAAGCCAGGAATTTTCTGATTCAAAAATATGCTTAGGGATTTCCTTCTCCTACCTCAGCATAGGCCTTTGGCTATTCCTCCTGTACTAGACATTGTTGATGATGCTTTCTCGGAATCCAGTTTGGCCCCTGAATCCCTGCCTCCTGCTCCCAGTAAACCTGACAGATACTGTAGGGTCCCTGAGTCCCACAAGTTCCTTTTCAAAAATCCTATTGCAGATCCAGAAACTATTTCACAGGGGTCCAAGGGCATTAAGGCTTCTACTGCTAAAAATCCTATCCCTTCTGAGAAAGACTCCAGGGCGCTGGATAGATGGGGTAAAAAGGTTTATACTTCAGCAACCTTGGCAATTAGAGTTTTACACTGCCAATTTCATATGTTAAAATATTAGCAACATGTTATTGGACTGCTTAAACTGAAAATGATGTTGATTCCTGACTGTGGAAAATAAAGACTTACAGGATTTAATGCATTCTGCTGAACAAGTTGGAACACATACTTTGCAATGTGGTTTTGATTCTTTGGAGGCCTCTTGCAGGGCTGCTGTTACTGGGTCTTTGCTTAGAAGGCATGCTTAGGTGCAATCTTTGCCTGATCATGTTAAAGCTAAATTATTGGATGCTCCTTTAAATCAGGACCGCCTGTATGGCAACAAGGCTGAAGAAGTTCTTAAAAAGATGGAAGATAAAGCTAAATCTATGCAAACTGTTAAAGATTTTTTACAAGTTCAGCCTCCTAGATTTAGTAGGCACTGACCTTCTAAGAATTGGTCCTTTCCAGCCCCTTCCAAGTCTTCTCAAGCCAAACCCAGACACAGCAAAAGCCCCAAGTTTCAGTCCCAGGGGACTCACAGAACTAAGCAGTGGGGGGCCTCCACTTCCAAGTCTGGGAATAACAAGACACCCCACTATGGTAAACTGTCTCAATGACTTCCTTTTAAAATTTCCAAGCACTTATCTTCTGACTGCCCCTTTGGGGGGAAAGATTGCTCTTCATGCAAAGAACTGGGAACTCATTACCCAGGACAAATGGGTTTTAAATATAGTGTCCCAGGGATACAGATTTCACTTCCATATATTGCCAGCGCCAAGTGGGTGGCCGGACCTACCCCCAAATCAGTTGGAAGAGGCTCAAAAACAAGTACTTTCTCTCTTAAGCATGGTGGCTATTCAACTGGTACCAGAACAGGAAAAGGGACAAGATTTCTACTCCAGACTTTCCCTGGTACCCAGAAAAGACAAATCATGGCATCCAATCCTGGACCTGTCTACTCTAAACACCTTTCTGGAGATTCCAAAATTCAAGATGCTGACACTTCACCAATTACTTCCTATGTTAGGCAAAGACACCTGGTTGGCAACACTAGATTTAAAAGAAGCATACCTGCACATCCCAATCAGGGAATCTTGCAGAAGATACCTACGCTTCAAAGCAGGCTACACACACTACTAGTTCTCTGCATTGCCCTTCGGCTTATCTACTGTGCCCAGGTATTCACAAAGTACCTAGCTCCAGTTATTGCATTTAAAATATACCCATACCTGGACGATTGTCTAATTCAGGCAGAAAGCCAAGACACACTTTTGAATCATCTGGTGTTTGTAAAAAGGGTTCTAACTTGTCTGGGGTACACCATAAACGAAAAGAAATCACAGCTGGTACCCTGTCAACAAATTACATTCCTGGGAGCAAGCTTGAATACAACTTCCCAGATGGCTTACCTCACGCCAGAAAGGCAAATTCATTTGACAACCTACTTCAAACAAGTGGCCACAAAAACCCTGCTATCTGCAAGATAAACACTGCAAGCCTTGGGGTTCATGGCCTCCTACATTCTTCTAATTCCATATGCAAGACTGCATATGAGGAAACTACAGTGGTATCTAAAAAGCCTATGGAGTCAACATTCTCACAGCCTAGAAACAATGATTCCTATCAAGCCTTGCCTATGCCTAGAGTTCCTTTGGTGGGCAGAGGCCTGCCACCAAAACAAGGGACTGCCTTTCACACCACCCCCTGCCACACAACCCCTAACAACAGATGCATCAGATTATGCATGGGGGGCTCATCTGGCAGGGAAGTGCATTCAGGGCAAATGGAACCCAAGTCAAATGCACCTGCATATCAATCAGAAAGAAATGTTAGCTGTACAGAATGCTCTGACAGCCTTCAAGGACTACATTCTTCCAGGACAACTAATGGTAAAGATGGGCAACACCACTGTTATGTGGTACATAACAAGCAGGGGGCTACACATTCTTACCCCCTCTGCAGACTGGCCATGGCATTGTGGAACACAGCCTTGCGCTACTAAGTGCACCTACAAGCTTAGCTCCTGCCAGGAAAATTAAATACACTGGCAGATGGACTAAGCAGAAACCTCATGACTCCACATGAGTGGAAACTGGAACCAAGGATTTTCAACATGTTGACAAGCGGATGGGGGAGCCCAGATATAGACCTGTTTGCCTCCCCCCAGAACTACCAATTGGATAAATTTTGCACAAGGAATCCCCACAAACAAGACTGGAAAGTGGATGCTGTCCTTCAGCTGGAAAAACCTATCAGTCTATGCCTTCCCCCCGTTGCCTCTGCTCTCCAAAGTACTACTAAAAGTCCAACAGGACAAACCAAGGATGATTTTGATTGCTCCAGACTGGGCGCACCAACACTGGTACCCCCTCCTGTGTCGTGTGTCATGGTTATCTCCATGGCACCTGCCTCAGACTCCTTCCCTGCTGTCTCAGCAGGAGAACCAGATTCTGCACCCTCAGCTTCCAACACTGAACATTGCAGCCTGGCTAATTACTTAAACTCTCCCTTACCATCCCTCAGCAAACCTATGATGGATGTTATCTTAGAGGCAAGGAGGCCTAGTACTAGAAAATCTTATGCTGAAAAATGGAAAAGTTTCTGTGCCTGGAACCAGTCTCAAGGGATGAGCACAGCAGCATCCAATTTACCTCAGATTTTACAATACTTAACTGAGATGCTTCACAAGGGCCTGTCTTTTTCCTCCATTAAAATCCACGCCTCAGCCATTTCAGCTCATTATAACACAGAACCTCCCCTCTTCTCTCATCCACTGCTCAAGCAGTACCTCAGAGGGGCCAAAAAATTGAGACCACCTAGGAGAGCTCCAACCCCAGCCTGGGACCTTAACTTTGTATTGGAGAAACTCACTCTACCTCCTTTCGAGCCAGCTGCTACTGCAGACTTAAAATTTATTTCTTGGAAAACAGCTTTCCTTTTAGCAATCACTTCAGCTAGAAGGATATCTGAATTACAGGCCCTTATGGCAGTGGAGCCTTTCATCATCTTTCATGCAGACAGGGTGTCACTCAGAACCAATCCATCCTTCATGCCCAAGGTGGTATCCAGTGTGGCTCTTAATCAGTCCATTCATTTGCCAACCTTCTTTCCCAATCCACAGAACAAAGGGGAACGGATTCTGCATTCCTTGGATGTGCACAGGCAACTTAGATTCTACTTGGACAGGACTAAACCTCAAAGAAAATCTGAACAACTGCTGGTAGCATTTGCTGCAGGGGCAGAGGGGAAGGCTATTTCAAAACAAACCATTTCTAAATGGATAAGCCATTGCATTCATTTCTTCTATAAGCACCATGGAAAACCTATCCCCCAGGGGATCAGACTTCATTTCACCAGGGCTGTATCTACTTCTACAGCCTTTCTCAGAGGCGTTCCTACCAAGAACATCCTAGAATCTGCTACCTGGAGTTCTGTACATACTTTCATCAAGCATTATCATTTGCCAATTTTCTCTAAATCCAGAGCTGGCTTTGCCACTGCAGTCTTGCAGGGCCTTATAGCTGGCGCTAATGCTATCTAAACTCCTCCTCCTAACCATAGCTTTGGGAATCTACCCAGACGTAATGACTGCAACAGTGAAACACAAAGAACATAATACAGTTGTGTACACTTACCATAAATGTAGATGTTTGAGTGTATTCACTGTTGCAGTCCTGGTTACCCTCCCTCTTGCCCCCCTATCTTCTTTTGGCTATACCTCTACTTTCCTTTACTATGCTTAAAAGCCTTTTTGGTGTATTTGCTTTTTTGTTGGAGGTATACCTTTGTGTTTTTATGTTTAATTGCTCCCCATTAGGGGGGCACCTGACATCTGGGGCAAGAAAAACTGATGTAATGGCGTTGGCTGCATGTTTTATACCCCTGATGACCTGATGTCATGGAAGAAGGGACAGCAACTGATGTAGGACCCAAGACTTTGTTAATCAGGCCAACTGAGGGCAACCTGCAAGCAAATTACCCAAATGTAATGACTGCAACAATGAATACACTTGAACATCTACATTTATGGTAAGTGTACACAACTGTATTTTGTCTTTCGAGTCAGTGGCAATTTTGTTTTCGTAATTAGCTTTGGAGGATTTAATGAGGGATTTCAGCTTCTTACTGAGGCTGACCAGGGAGCTCCTTCAGTCATGGGATTTTACTCTTTTTTGCAACAGTTTCTTTCTTCTGTTGTAGAGTTTGTTTATGGCAGGGGACCACCAGATTGGCTTCCTTTTTTTGTAGGCTAGCATCTTGGTTCTGTTAGGGATAGCACGATCCATACACTCATGTAGGTGCTTATAAAGTGCATTTGTGTAGGATTCAGCAGTTGTACCTCTATTGTCCATCTGCATGGGTGTCATGAAGTTTCCCACTTCTGTCTTAAGAAGTGTGAAGTTGGCTTTGGAGAAGTTTTTTATGGTGGTTTCCCTAATGGGGGGGGGGTGGGATGTGGATGTCTAGGGTGATTAGCTTGTGGTCGTATCTGACCAACGAGGAATTGACCTCTGGTGTGGAACACCGGTTGCCCATGTTGGTAATGACCAGGTCTAGGATATTGCTGCCCCTGGTGGGGGTGTGAATAAGTTGATCCAAGGCATTGGAATTTATGAATTCCAGAAACCGTTGAGCAAAATAGTTGGTACATGAGTAGTTTTCCCAGTTAATGGTGGGGTAGTTGAAATCACCCATTATTAGGGTGTTGGGTTGTACCCTAATATTTTCCAGTGTATCAAGAAATGAGGAGTGGGAATCCTGGGATATGGTAGGGGGTCTGTAGCAAGCTACAATTTGGATTGTGGTCTTGCCCAGAGTTAGTTACACTTGGATAATCTCGGATGCATTATGCTGTGCAACTAGCCTGGAGGTGTGGATATTCTTAATGAATATGGACACATCTCCGCCTTTAGTGCTTTGGTCCTGGTTAGGTGGCCGAAAGGTGTGGTATGAATTATAGCCTGGTAATGCAGGGGTGCTCTCTGGAGCTTTGAACCAGGTCTCTGTCACTGCACAGATGTCGATGTTCTCCATTTTAAGGAGTGCCTCGAGTGAGTGCATTTTGAGGTTTAGACTTCTAGCATTGAGTAGCATTATCCTCAGATTTTGCTTGCTTGTACCTGTTACAGTGGTGAATTTGTCATTTGAACCTTGCCTAAAAAAGGCACTATAGGGGTGGCAAGAGCTTTAGCCAGTATCTGGAATCTCAAGGGTGACAGGTGCAGGCCATCTCTGACAAAGCATCGTGGTCTGTCGATCATGTCAACCCAGGCAGACAAATACTAGATCCCCTTAGAATGACACCAGAAGCTTACCAATTATTGAAGTCAATCATTTTGTCCTTGTACTGTGGTATAATTCTGGGTGATGGCAGGATGCTACTGAGGGCTAGGGTCATACCTGCCTGGGCTACAAGATCGGAGAGCTCCTCCATGTCTCTTTTCATGTAGTCCAGGGAGGTACATCTCAGGTCATTCACACCAACATAGAAAATGACAGAGTCATATTTGTACTTGTTGTGGAGTGACCTGAGTGCGTGCATTATGTGGTGGATCCTGGCACCTGACAGGCAGCTGACAGTAACTTTCTCCTTGTTTAGCCTGGTGAGTGGAACATCAGTGTGCCTGACTACAGAGTCACCTATGACTAGAGTGTTGGGTACGTTGTTATGCCTTATGGGCTGTGGTTGAGTGGCATACTCAGATTGCGGGCTATGTGTCATTTGGGTTGTGTTGGGGGGGTGGAGTTTGCTTCCGTTTCTGTTTGAAGGTCCCTGTTGCTTGGGCAGGTTTTTATTGGGAGCGAATGTAGGTGTGTGTTTTGTGTTTCTATGTGTGTGTTTTGGTGGTATAGATTTTGAGGGACTATGTGATGAGTTTGGTGCAAGTGTTTAACTTCTCCTCTTGACTGTCTATTCTAGTCTTGGGTGAAGAGAGGTTTGTTTCCAGTTTGGCTATATAAGTGCATCTCTCACAGGTTGTAGTGTTGGGTGGTAGGAGGAGAGGGTTGTCTGTGTACATGAGGCAATTGCTGCATTGCCCCAAGATGCCCAGATGTCTGCATTCTTCAAAGTGAGGCTTGAAGGGTATGTTTTTTTTTTTGTTTGTTTAGGCTCCTAACATTGAGCAGAAATATGTTAATGTTGCTTAGAAATGTTTCACTATGTGGTAGTTTTGTCTTTTTGGCACTGCCTAAAAAAAGTGATGGATGAAGTTTTATCAAATACCAAAAACTGTGGGGGGGGGGGGTAGGTGCATCATCCTTGGCAAAGCAATGTGGTCAATTTCCATATCCTTCCATGCTGACAGATATTGGATCCCCTTGGAGTGACACTAAAAACTAAACCAATTATTAAAATTGATAATTTTATGTCCATACTGTGGCATCATACTTAGTGAAGTTAGAAAGCTTCCCAGTGCAAAGCTCATACCTATCTGTAACACATATTTTAAGAGACCTGTTTTCCCTCTTTTCATATAGTCCAGTGAGGTATTTCTCAGGTTATTAACACCCACATGGACTATGACAGAATCATATTGGTACCTAGGGTACAGACACTTAAGTGGAAATGTGATATTGCAGATCCTGGCTCCAGATAGGCAATTAACCGTTATCTTCCCTACTGTAACCTGGTGACTGTGGCATCTATGTGTCATACAATCGAGTTCACAATGACAAGAGTATTAGGTAAAGTATATGCTTACCTTATCGATTTTGCTCTTCTTGGGGACCATTGGATGTAGGCTTATGTGAGATGCTTGGTGTTGATTTGGTGTCTGTTTTAGTCATTACTGAGAAGGTTTGCTATTAGGTAGCTCTGGTGGTCTTTGAGATTTGGGAAAGTTTCTTTTAAGTGCCTCAGCATAAGACAATCTGCATGTGTGATCAGCGGTGTTTGTTGAGGGATGCAGTGTAGGTATTCCTGACAGCCTTATTTGTATGTGAGATTTTTCCCTCAAATGAAGTTGTGTATTTACATCTCTTGCATGCTGCCTTATTTTCTTTAATGATTAACTGGTTGTCTGAGAATGAGACAGTTGCTACATTGCTTTAGGATGCCCAAATTTAACAAGTTGGACACAGAGACATTTGGAAAATGCATATCCGTGTTGTTTGGTCCCGTAATAGCATGGACTGTTTAGGGTTAAAGACTAAGTTTTAACACAGGTCTCCTAGGGTAGTTTCTGGGGTTAAGAGCAAGATGTTATAAAGTGCTAGGATATGGTAGTGCTATTCCATATGCAAGCTATCTCTTCTCAGCTTAATTCCCCACAATGCCACACTGTTTAACAGGTTTTTGGATCCAATCCTAAATTTATAGGGAAATGTTACTGTGTAGTCATTTGCTACTGTACAGGGCACTGCTAACCAATGCTGCTTGGTGAGCAACTCAGTGCAAACTTGCCTGATTTATAGCAATGCAATGCTTAGCTGGTTGTTAAAGTACTAGGCAGTAGAAAGTGAATTAAATTAACAAAATAGGAGGTAAAATGGATTATGAGGCAACATAGAAAGTGTGATGACGAAGGAATGGAAATGAAAAGTATTTTATATGCCGAATGCTGCTACTTTGCATAGTGCTTGGAGGATTATTAATGAATGTAGTCATATTAATTTCATTTGGAAACAGACATTGGAAATGAATTGAACACATTTTATAATGGTTTCTATTGATGCACAAGTATATAACATTGACAGAGCACCAGGACTGTGCCGTGTGCAGATTTGTCAAAACATACAAATCACTTGCCTCTTAGATAAGTAAGGCAGAAAAACATTTGAACTGGCTGGCTGTAGCAGTGTGACATAAATAATGGGTGGTTTATTGCTAACCATTATCACTTTCTGTGGAATTAAAAAGAGCCTATCACTGAGTGTGTAAGTAGCCATGGTTACCAATGTGTGCAGTGTTGTGTAAGAAATAAGTGCATAGCTACCAGCTCTCATGCCAGTACAACTGTTAGTGTATGTTGCCATTGCAATAATTTACACATCACTCCTCTGGCAAGCAAATAGAATGATAAAAAATTGACCTAGTACATATTTAGCGCCAATGACTTTACATTAGTTATTAAAATAAGGTATAATAAAATGTTAATTTGCTTAAGAAATTAATCCACATTCTGTTGCAAGGGAAACAACATGAAATGGAGTCAGTGATTTAAGGAATATGCAGAGAAATTACATTAATAAATATAAACACAACAATGTTATTAAATTATAGCCAGGAGCGAGAAACACATAAGGCCCTGAACAATCCATATTATAGCAGAATTGTAGAGTGCATTATCACAGTACTAGTCAGAGACCTCCGCTAAAGTGGTAAGAAGAGCCCAATCTGTAATTCTATGCAATTCTATACCAGTTTCACTGGTGAAGGCCACATGCAAATTTGACAGTTCAGGGGCTTGTCTATTGCATATTATCCATGTCAACTTTTTGTGCTTTTTTGCTGGGATTTGACATAGTAGACTGGATTCAAAGAGCAGGACTATTGCACTATTTCGGGAGTGAAGTGAAAAAGTGTAAACCATCTTTTGACAGCATACTCCCATTCATTACTATGGCAGAAGTATTGCTGTAGCACTGTGTCTGGGGGTATGTGTGTGAATGTGTGTGTTTGTATATCTGTGGATGTATGCTGGGCCATGATCACAGCTGTCTGGTTGTCAGTGTTGACTATATGGGTATATCTGTGAGTGTGCATGAGTGTCATCAGTATGCGTGTGTGAGTGACTGAATACTGCATGGAGTTCCAGGGAAAACACTAAAGTGGTTACCTGTAACTGCACAGTGTTTGATAAAGAGACATGGTAATAAGCTGCTGATGAGTTGTTGGTTTGTGTGGCTTTATTATGTATCTGAATCACTTTATAATGCTGTCATGCTACTGTGCACTGTAACATTGTCCAAATAGTTCTGACGGTGATATTTATATAAATCTGAGTCTACATTTATTCATGTGACAGACAGAGGTATTCCACTGAATACCTTTAGAATATATGCAGGTATGTATTTGCGCAAGATATCAAGTGATGTCAGTTATACTACATTTACTTGTGTTATTTAGAATAAAATCTTAATTTATAAAACAAGTTAAATCCACATTCTTACCCAAACTTTATATTAATGGAAATATATTTATGGGATTGTTTTCACTTTTTTTTTAAATCTTCAACCTAGCTGTTTACCCAAGTCACAAAGAAGTAATATTAATAAACATAAAATGGCAATCATTTTTTAGAATAAATTTATGCATGTAATATATAATAAAATATTAATTTGCAATAAATAAATAAATAAATAAACAAAAATAAAAAAAAGTTTAATTTGCATTGTCTTGCAAGACCAATAAATTGCTTAGAAATGTGTTTGTTATGTTATCTTATAGCCATTCTATAACAAAGTATGGAGGAGTAAAGACATTAAATAAGAATGCATGTTACATTTTTGAAGGGTATTTCTCAGAAAATCTTTTTTTCTAAAATAGCCCTTGCTGTATTCTCTTTCTTCTTCTTCTCCTTTTGTCCCTAGCAGGAGGCCGGCAGAGGTGGTCAACCCCATAGTCGATATGCAGCTATGGGTGCCGCTGGAATATGGACTTCCTTCATGACACCTTTCCATGCTTTTCAGTCCATGGCAATGTTTCTGGCCTCCTGTCGGTCAAGTTGCCAGCTTCTCAGTTCCTCTCCAACCTGTTTAGTTCATGATTTCTGAACTCTCCAGTTTGCGGGGTGTTCTCTCCATAGTAGTCTGCGCAGCAAGTGGAGGTTGTTCGACCTGCACACATGTCCAATCCAGCACAGCCTAATGTTCTGTATCTGTTCATTAATTGTTGGCTACTGATCACATCTGGTCTGGAAGCTCTCATTTGTAATGTAGTCACAAAGTGTGATTCCCAAGATTTATTGCAGGCATTGCATTTGGAAAACCTTGAGCTTGTTCAGGTCTGGCTTAAGAAGTATCCATGTTTCCAATCCATAAAGGAGAATTGGAAAGATCAGTGTCCAGAAAAGGAGAATCTGGGTAGTGATAGAGATGTTTGTCCTCTTCCATAGACACCACTTGAGTGAGGCAAATACTGCGGTGGGTTGTCCACTCCTGCTATGGACTTCAGCTGTTGATGCCACCTTGTTCTCCTGGACCAGTGAACCCAGAAAATTGAATTTTTGCATTTGTTCAATCTGAACTTTCCCAAGGTAGATGGTAGCTTGTGACCCATCAGTTGCGATCATTTTGTTCTTGTCCGTGTTTATCCTTAGGCCATATAATTGGGCGATGTGGGAGATGTTGTAGAGGATATCTGTGGCCTCAGCATCACTGTATGCAAAAATGGGATCCTCTGGTTGGTCTGAATCCAGTCTGTTCTTCCCTGCTGGTTTGCTCGTAGTATTTCTGCAGCCTGGATTAGGTTGTATTACTAATTTTTCTACTAGTAATGATGATAAAAAAACAGTTAAAACAAGTAACATGCAAACACACATGACAGAGACAATTATTACATTGTAATAAAGAGCCTCAGCACAACATTTTGCAAAATTAATTGACACATACAAATTTATTAGGCTGAATTCAGAAAGGCTACAGCAAGGTATACTTGTGTACACCTAGCAGTAACCATTTCTGATTCAGAGACAGCCCTGCCATGGTGCTGCAACATGAAGATGTGCAGCATCATGGTGGACTGTTTCTTTTGCTTTCCGCAAATGTTAGTGAGGCATTCCAGGGGAGAATAATATGCTAATTAGCCATGTGGTCTCCCCCTGGAAATGTCTGCGATAAGGCATTTACACAGCTGTGCGATTCAGGGAATTACTTGGCTGATCAAGTTACATTGGCCCCCATGCTAACAAGGAGAGTTAAAATTCATGTTCACCCGATCACGTTAGAGATAAGTGCTGAGCGGTTTAGTGTACAGATACACACACACACACACACACACACACACACACACACACACACACACACACACACACACACACACACACACACACACACACACACACACACCGCATTGTAACCCCCACCAATAGACAGCAGGGATATGTTTAAAATATTGCATAAGTATTTGAAAATAAAAACAATGATAGCAAAATGGAGGGGCTATTTTTGAACCATGCACCCTTGAGTAAGGAGCAACAGCCTTAACCTGCTACACTAACACAGCAGTTTATGTAGTAGGATTTTTCTGACATATTAAGAGGTAATGAAGCTGTAATATCTGGCATTATTCAATGACTGAACAGTCCCTGAGTTAAAGGGCAAAAGACATCTGCAAGAGGCAACAGCAAGAGAATCATATACCGTCTGGGACAGAGTGCTGACAAGGATGAGGGTGTATCCATGTGGGTGAGGCTTCAATTCAAAGTCAGAAGGAAAACTAGATGACAACAGGGAGAATTTTTTAGATATGACTCTGAGTCACTTAAACTGAGTATTTTTGTTGATCTGTTCCCTCTTCTATACTCTTCTAAGAGTCACATTTCTTGTCTTAATTGCTTTATAGTTTTCTCTATTTGATACTCCCACGATGGCATTTGATTTCTCCCCTTCCTTTCCCTTGCTGCCCTGTGTTTTTGTGGTAAGACTTTATCTGTTAATAATTTAAGTGCACAGTAATATATCCTATTTACTTCTGTTATATTGCATACATTTCTTGGAATGGTCCTAATTACTGTGTTCATTTGTTTTATCAGACTTTTAACTTTTTAGGGTTTTATTGACTTTCTGTAGTCTATTGATCTTAATATGTCTGTCCATCTCTATTAAATCAAGCAATTTGTCTCTTAAATCATTTTCTTCTAAACTGAGGGCTCATTCTTTGTTCCCCATTCCCTGCTGGCATTCTACAGAAAGTTACAGAGCATCTTCCCTTGCCATGTTCTCTTCAGTTTCATCTTGTGGCATCTATTGCACTTCATATGGGAATTCACTAGCCTGTCACTCCACAACATTGACTGTGCCAGAGTTTCTTGTTCCTTCCCTTGCTGTGCAACTCCAATTGAATGTTTCTATTGGTTTCCTATAGAAGGCTCCAAAGTATCTTCATATGGGAACTGATCAGATGTTTCCCGGTCCACTGATTTCTCCTTAATTTGGGGATCCATTGCTATATCCTGCTGTGGTGTTATCAGATTTAGATTTTTCTACGCTAAATCCTTCACAGATAATGCAGATAATCCATAACCTCAGTTTCTATTTCTTTAATTTCTCCATTATTACTCCTCTTTTGTACTTTGCTCTTTGTTTTATTTTTTTATTGTAAAATTTTCATTATCTGGATGCCTTTGCCTTCATTTTTCTTCAAATATCTTTGGTGCTGCTTTTTTTGTATGCATTAGTTTTGCTTTCTCCTTTTCATAAATATTGCACCATATTAAATCACTTTTTCTTTCTCATGGCCATATTCCTTCTTCAGATGTCTCCCACTCCTCCTGTTTCTCCTTACTTGGGGGACTCGTTCCATCATGCTGTGATATAACCTGTGTTAGACTTTCTAAACTAAATCCTTCACTTCACAGGTATTCCATAACTTCAACTTCTATTCTTTAACTTTTACTTTACTAATCTCCTGTTCTACATTACCTGCTTGTGATCTTATTTTTTGTATTGTGAAAGTTTCCATATCTCAATGTTGTTCCCTATATTTCTCTACGTATATCTTTGGAGCTGCTTTTTTTGTGTTGATTAGTTTGGCTTTCTCCTTTGTGTAAATATTGTATCATATGACATCTCTTTTTCTTTCCCATGTCCATATTTCTTTTTTTATTTTTCTTTATTTATATTTCAAAAATCTCTAGATTTTGTTCTTTATAATTTTGCACTTCCTCAGTTGCTTCTTTTTCCAAATGGGCCAAGGTTTCTTGGTCTATATAATGTTTTTCATAAATCTGTTGTATTGATGAACACAAATTTGCATTTGACGCTTTTGACAGTTTTTCTTCTGCAAGTATTTATTCTTTCCTCAAATGACTCTCTTAATCCTTTTGTATATCTTCTGTCTGGAAATTCTGGGCTTCTTGGATAATAGTAACAATACATAATTTCTTTATTATCCTCAGTAAACTCTATCAACTTTATGGCGCTTTTTTGTCCTATCAGTTTTTGTGATTTTTGTGGCATACTACTTCCTTGGACAACGGGGGGGGGGGGGTCATCCTCCCCCTGATCCTGGCCTAGTCCCATTGTAGGAATGTTTCCATGTCTTGAGGATTTTACACTGTCATTTTTTTCATTTCTTGCATTAGTGCGCCTACCAGGATTGGGCACTTTTTATTCTGGGCTTTGTGCACCCAGCTATCTTTTGATCTTTAGATGTAGGGGAGCTAGAGTTTATGTCCAAACAACTGACATTCACATCACCTAGTAGTAACTTTTATTGTGGAATTGTTCTGGATATTTAATGAAGGATATCTTCCAGTATAGCTGTATAGTTGCCAGGAGGAATGTACAGAACAGTAATACACATTTGTTTATATTTTCAGAAAAGTAGTAAGAAGCTCTTCTGAAATGGATTTTGGTATTGGTTTGTTGCAATGGGAAATCTGATAGTTGGTGGAAAATATTAAAGCAATACCACCACTTTTCCTATTTATATAGTCATTACAGATGATATTATAGCCAGGGTGTAATTTCAGAGTCATTGGGTTTAAGCCACGTTTCAGTTACAGTGAGAATATAAGGCTTGTGCTGGGTAATCCAGGCATGTAGTTCAGCAATTTTCTTTTGTATGCTTCTAACATTTGAGGCAGCAAATTTTAGATTACTGGGATTGGGGGTTGACCATTGCAGGTTTAAAGCAGTGTTTTCAAGAACATTGTCTTGATGTTCATTGTGATAAGTGGGGCCATGTTTAGGGTGGTGTCTCTTCTTAGAAGGATTTTAGCAATTGGGGAATTAATGATACTTGTGTTTGGAGAGTATTTTTCCACTTAATTTTGGTTCTGTTTGAGGTGAAATGAGTTGATCAAGTCTATATTTGAAATAAAAATGAGGGGCATCATTAACTGGGTTTCATGTGATGTCTGGAAAGTGCAGGGAGTAAATATGAATTGGTGGCTGGGACAGAGTTGGAGAGTTGTTGAGAGCTATTATAGAGTCATGGTAGGATGAGCGATCACTCAGTAGCAGGAGAAGAATGGAGGATAAGCTGAGGAGTAGCATGAGTAAGTAAAGGGATCTGTGGGGAGGTGGAGATCAAGAAGGAAAAAAGAAGTTGCAAGGCAGAAGGTTATTTATTCATGATGGAGTCTGAAAGCTGATAGAGGATATGTAGGAAATAAATATTTTCTATGATGAAAAAGAGTAAATTGTCCCAGTATTTTCGCTGGAATGTAAGGAATAGAGGGGTTTAAAAGGCTAGAGTATGATAATATAGCTAAAGTAGCAGGAGGTGAGGGTTTATTTGGGAAAAGTCGAAGATATGATGTAGAATAGATGGATGCTGTTATGCAGGGGTGTGACTATGAATGAATATAGTGCAAAGCAGTATGGGTGAGAATAAGGTAGCTGGGAATGGTGCTAAACAATTACAGGGAAGATTAGGTAAAAAGAAACAGAAGTGTTTGTATGATAGTAGCAGGGTTGTTTGGGAGGGTTAAGAAATAGGCATTACAAGTGAAATATGTATGTAATACGTATAATAGTATAGAGTAAGAGGGGATGGGATTTGAGAGTAAGATAGTGGGCTTCTTCCTTCAGGTCAAATTATAACAGAGAGTAACCAGTTTAAAACAATTAATAGAGAGCTACAAAGTAAAACATATTTTCTTTTATTTCCTGAATGCAGAAACCTGTCAACTAGGAACACTAAGTTATTGGCATATACTGTGTAATCTACTGTTCAAGAGAAAGGACAGTAGCCAACTTATTAAGAGGTCCTTGGACTACAAGGTCTACTCTTTTACAAGGGAGGGATGATGTAGCCAATTTCCAGCATAGGCAGGCACATATTTGATTAGTTGAAGTGAATACACATCAAGATTCTTCAAGTTAAATTTTCTTATATTGTACAAAGACAACATTCTCAGTGAAAATGTTTAAAAGTTGGCCCTTGTGGCAGAACTCCTGCAGTATTGGGGTCAGGTGTAGTGACCACACAGTGTTGTATAAAGACAAAATTTTCAGTGAAAACATTTGGGAGCTGGCTGTTGTGGCAGAGCTCCTGCAGTATTGGGGTCAGGTGTAGTGACCACACAGTGTTGTATAAAGACAAAATATTCAGTGAAAACATTTGGGAGCTGGCTCTTGTGGCAGAGCTCCTGCAGTATTTTAGTCAGATGTAGTGACCACAGGCTATTGTACAAAGACAACATTCTCAATGAAAATATTTGGGAGTTGCTCCTGAAGTTGATCCATTCCTCTACTCCATTCTCTTCAGAGACCAACCACCAAAGCTCTTAATTTGGCTAGAATAGAAAATCCAGGTTCTGTCTTGGACTATCTTGCATCCTCCTTACTGAGGCTGGAGAGAATTGTTTTAATATGGTTTATTGACTAGGCTTGTAATGGTCTGTTGAATGGTTGCATAATACTCTGCCATGAACTTATAAACCTATAAGCATCCCATAACAGTTCTGGATTTTAATTATATCTGTTACAAACCTTCATGAATTATTGTGTCATGGATGCAATATATTCAGAAAATCAATGCCTTTGTTGTAGTATGGTATGGAAGATGTGAATTTAGTAATATGAACTCAGATAGAATTTACATATTATTCCCCAAGGTATAACAACCAGGCTAGGCTAGACAGAAATTACATCTCACAGGAATATGTACACTTAATTGAAACTTTTGATACACATCCAATAATGATTTAAGATCACAGGCTAATAAAACTAAAATAAAAATGCAGGGTAATGAAGTAAAAATGAGACACTGGCACTTCCCCACTTATACCTCTCAACTTCTTAAAGTGAGAAATCTAGACAAAGCCTAACATAGTGGGGGGAGAAAAGGTCAAACATAGGTTTTAAATCTTACTCTCATAAGTGTAGAAAGATGATAGAATAACAGGATTTAACACAATTTGTGTTACCATGCATTTTCTGAAGGATACAAATTCTGAAATTCAAATGTATGTCATTATTGATCTCAATCCTCACTGATTTTCCAGAAAACCACAAATGTTATGAAGAACAGATCAAAAACTTGAGGCAAAAATCTGGACAGTTGAGAGGTATGTCCTCACCTATCTGTTAAAAAGAGAGGAATTTAAGGAATAGGTAGTGGAAATTATTTGTGCGTTATTAGGGAAAATAGAAATATCTTCAGAAAATATAGCAAAGGACAGGGATGAAATGAAAGTGGGGTTTAAAATATGGTAGAAATTAAAGAGAAAGAGATATGGTTAAAAACTAAGAAGAAATATTTAGAGGGACTGACAAAGACTAAAGCACTGCAGAATAAGGGAAATCTTACAGAATAAGAAGAGGTATAACCGCAGAGTGATAAAGAGAAAATGAAGGGTCTACCTGGATTATATGTATTAATTTAGAAAAATTGCTGATGAGCAGCTGTTTTTTTTTTTGCTGATAACTCCAGAGCACAAAAACTGAGATAATTCTGGTGCTGTTTGTTTTTCGGATATGCAGGAAGTCCATCAAGGTAGAGTCCAACAATGCCTTGTGTGCCAAGCATCAACAGCCTGTAGGAGACAGAATATAGAACTAGGGCTTTGAGGCAGTCTGCATAGTATAAGTTACCTTTGTTATATATTTTTATGGAGTAATCTCTGTGGACATTCCAGTTGTTGGATGTGCCTGGTTAGTTATATAAGAAAGTGGACATTGTAGTCAATAATAGGTCTGATGAATGATGAATGCAGTGGAACCATAACCTCCTTGAATCTCCATACCTTTGTTTATAATTTGCATAACATAGAATGATTTCCTCACTAATGTAGACACCTGTTGGCCAAAGGCTAGAGAACTGTCTATGTTTCTCTGAACAGTTCTGTATAGGCAGCAGTGTTCTCAAGTTTGGGGGGGGGGGCTTGAAATTTTCCCAAGTTATTAGTTAATAGTTGAAAGTTAGCAATATAATAGTTCCTGAACATTCCATGGTTAGCTGGGATTCCAGGTTTTATTTTTCCTTCAAAGTAGACGGTTTTGTGGTTTGACCTTACCAGATAGGATTTTATATTAGGGGGTGCACAGCACTCTCCCATATTAATGAGAACCAGATCCAGTATTTTTGCACCCCTGGTCAATGTATTGGCGTTCTGGTCCAGGGAGTTTGTGCTTGTGACACCCCTACACTGGCCCAGTAGTCAAGAGGTCTCAATCCTCTCCACTGGCAACAGTGGGGAACGTACGCACTGTGAGGATGACAAGTACACACACGGTAAAGTACAATTTCCATTAAGAGAACACCTCTTTCTCCAGATCTCCAATAAGACTCTCCACTGGCACAGCTATAGGGTTGAGATCTCAGCTGAGTGGCCAAGACAAAACCTCCAACACACTCTCTGTCCAACCACTGCTTCATGTCCCTGCCAAGTAGCTGACACACACACTTTGAGATTTGATTGGTATACAAACACACACACACACACACACACACACACACACACACACACACACACACACACACACACACACACACACCTGGGAAAGGCTAGCACAGGTCAACTTCTGCCCAGAATATAAGGTAGTTCCGACTGCTATCTATCAGCTACTTAAGACTTTTAAGAAAGGGTGTCCAATCCTACTGTGTAATATTACTATTAATCCAAATGGTAGTCTGACCAAGAGCAAAGCTATTTAGGAGTGCCCTGTTCAGTGTCACCAAATAGATATGCAAGTTCTCTAAGAGCTTAAATATGTCTCACAGATATCAGCTACAAAGATAGGCTTAAATATATTTAATAATAAGCACAAAGTCAAAACACTGAGGAGCAGACCAGGACTGTTCAGCTGTATCAGCATAAGATAAAGTACATCAGCATCAGATAAAATGCATGAACAAATGAGTTTCAATAAAGCAGGAAGCCAAAAAACAAGTCCACATAAAGGCTAAAATCCAAATGTTTATTGCAGATAGTGGCAAGCGCTTTCACCCATGTGGGTTTCTTCAAGCCTAAAAGCACTCATAAAGCAGAGCTAATTTATACACTCATTAATCACAACAATTATTGCATCATATCCTGCTACATTGTTATTCTTAAAGTATCAGCACATCTCGGTATTTTTACTTTAAGGGAGTTAATTGTTCTTAGAGTCTGATTGGGTATGAGATTTTTAAACTAGTATATAAGGGTTTAGTATTAGTCCTAGACTTTTTAAGATCTGATGAGGCTATTCAGCGAAAGCGCTTATCTGTCTGGATGATTGTGAATAAAGAATCATTTTACTGCGATTTGAAATAATTCTGTTCCTTCCTGTCACACTCCCTACCTACTAACTCTGGATTATATTAACTTGATATTTTGGTGTGGAGTGCTTATCAGTTTTGACGGTTAGTTTTACTATCATTATCTTGTTTTATTAGTGTTTTTCACAACCGTCATACTGAGCAGGAAAATGCAGACTACTCTTGTGTGGGGTCATTTACTGGCCATTTTGGGTCAATTCCAAAACTCCTTCATCTTCCTCTCTTAAAACCTGGTTACGGCATCTTTTCAGGCTTGTTGGCTGTTGGTGAAGCACCCACCAAGAGGAGAAAACGCTGAGAGTAGAAAGGAGCCACTTTTGAAATTTTAAGTATGTTTCCTCTGTTTATTTGTTAAGTTTTTCTGCATAGCCGCCTATTTTGAGCATTTTCTGGCTTGTTAAATTTGATTTCTGCATTAGTAACTGTATTTAGAGCACAACCTAGAGCTGTTTACTGAATTTCCTGTTTGCACTTATTTTTAAAATCGTTTTTTTCTCAAAACTTGCATTTTATCTGTCTTTGGCCTAGCACTCTTGTGTGGGGTCATTTACTGCACTGTTATAACTTGTTGATACTTGTGAACCTTTGCTATCTCTGAAAAAACAAAAAAAATCTTGCTTATTTCCCACTTTTCTGAGATTTAAAAAAGTTCAGTTACAGGCTTGCTGTTCTTGAACTGTTTGTAAGTTTCTGTGTGGCCATTTTTTGCTTGGGCTAAAGGGAAGTCTCTCTGTTGATCAGTGGCAGTGAAAAACATTGAGCAGCCTGCCTGCCCCTGTGGGAGTGGTTACTGACTTGAAACTGTAGTTTTATTGGCCATTTTGGGTCAATTCCAAAACTCCTTCATCTTCCTCTCTTAAAACCTGGTTGCCTCATGGTTTTGGCGTCTTTTCAGGCTTGTTGGCTGTTGGTGAAGCACCCACCAAGAGGAGAAAATGCTGAGAGAAGAAAGGAGCCACTTTTGAGATTTTAAGTATTTTTCCTCTGTTTATTTGCTAAGTTTTTCTGCATAGCCGCCTATTTTGAGCATTTTCTGGCTTGTTAAATTTGATTTCTGCATTAGTAACTGTATTTAGAGCACAACCTAGAGCTGTTTACTGAATTTCCTGTTTGCACTTATTTTTAAAATCGTTTTTTTTCTCAAAACTTGCATTTTATCTGTCTTTGGCCTAGCACTCGTGTGGGTCCATTTACTGCACTGTTATAACTTGTTGATACTTGTGAACCTCTGCTATCTCTGAAAAAACAAAAAACAAAAAAATCTTGCTTTTTTCCCACTTTTCTGAGATTTAAAAAAGTTCAGTTACAGGCTTGCTGTTCTTGAACTGTTTGTAAGTTTCTGTGAGGCCATTTTTTGCTTGGGCTAAAGGGAAGTCTCTCTGTTGATCAGTGGCAGTGAAAAACACTGAGCAGCCTGCCTGACCCTGTGGGAGTGGTTACTGACTTGAAACTGTAGTTTTATTGGCCATTTTGGGTCAATTCCAAAACTCCTTCATCTTCCTCTCTTAAAACCCTCTTTTGCGTGGTTTTGCGCCTTTTTGTGCATAGCGCAACAGCGGGCAGCGCCGCCTAATTGGGTTTAAACTATTCCTGGCTCCACAAAGTCTGCTCTTCACTTTTTCCCTTAGAACTGCTCTATCTCTCAATTTAAACACCATATTCTCATTCTAAGGCCCTTCACTGGTCCAATTAAGTAATCCTACAAGTTAGCACTATTAAACCAGAAGCACTACTTACTCTTATACTCTCTACGATTACCCTGTCCTCTATTAGTCCATCTTAAATTCAGTTTCCCTATTCCTCTAGCATGTCCAAAGGTCAGTCAATGGTTTCCTCTCCAGTCCAGCTGGTGAATCTGGGAATTCTGAGGCAATGTTACAACTGTCTCATGTACACGGACAACCCTCTCCTCCTCCAAACAGGTTCAAATATATGTGAGAGATGCAACTATTTAGCCAAATTGGAGGCTGAGCTCTCTCATCTCAAAACTGGTGTAACCAGTCAGGAGGAGAAGGTAACCTCACACAACACAATTCCAGTATCACATAGTCCCACCACATCAGCGAACCAAACACATAAATACACAAAAACATACTTGAGGCTCTAAATAAAAATCTACCTAAGCAACAGAGACCTCCAAAGCAGACATCCAAGCAAACGCTACCTCAAAACAAAACACACACAACACATAACCCACAAAGTCAGTGTGCCAAGCAGCCACAGCCCTTAAGGCTGAATAACACACCTGATACTCTTGTTATAGGTGACTCTATTGTCAGACACACTGACGTCCCGCTCACCAGGCTGAATAAAGAGAAGGTCACGGTGAGCTGCCTGTCGGGTGCTAGGATCCGACACATAACGCAAGCACTCAGGTCACTCCAAAGCAAATACAAATATGACTCAGTCATTGTACATGCTGGTGTGAATGACCTGAGATGTACCTCCCTGGACTACATGAAAAGAGACATAGAGGAGCTCTCTGATCATGTAGCCTAGGCTGGTATGACCCTGACCTTGAGCAGCATCTTACCCTCACCTAGAATGATGCCACAGTACAAAGACAAAATGATCGATTTTAACAATTGGCTAAAATTTTGGTGTCATTCAAAGGGGATCCAGTGTCTGTCAGCCTGGGATGACATGCTCGACAAGCCACGTTGCTTCGCTAGGGACGACTTGCACCTGTCACCACTGGGCTTTCGGATATTGGCAAAGGCTCTTGCCACCCCCATAGTGCCTTTTTTAGGCAAGGCTCAAAAGTCAAACCCACCCCCATAGACAGCACAAGGAACAAGAAACTAAGGGTAATGCTGCTAAATGCCAGAAGTCTTAACCTCAAGATGCACACACTCGAAGCTCTCCTCAGTATGGAGAACATCGATATCTGTGCAGTGACAGAAACCTGGTTCAGGGCTCCAGAGAGCACCCCAGCACTACCAGGCTATACCTCATATCATGCTTTTTGGTCCCAAAACCCGGACCGAACCACAAAAGGAGGGGGGGTTTCCATATTTATCAAGGATATCCATACCTCCAGGTTAGTGGCATTGCACGAAGTATCGGAGACCATCCATGTGCAACTAACAGTGGGCAAGACTGCTTTTCAGTTTATAACATCCTACAGACCACCCTCTCAAAGTCAGGAATCCCACTTGGCTTTCCTGAAAACATTGGAGAACATGAAGATCTCTCCGAACACCATTATATTGGGCGACTTCAACTACCCAAACATTGACTGGGAGCACTACTCAAGCCCCAGCACCTTAGCCCAAAGATTCCTGGAAATTATAAACTCAAATGCTATGGAACAACTAGTCACCACTCCCACAAGAGGGGACAACATACTAGACCTGATCATTACCAACATGGCGACTCTATGCTCCACACCAGAAGTATATCCCTCATTGGTAAGATCAGACCATAAATTAATTTCACTGGATGTCCACATCCCGACCCCACCCCCAGCCCAGAAAACCACAGTGAAAACTTCTCAAAAGCGAACTTCTCACTTCTCAAAACCGAAGTGGAATCCTTCAAGGCCCCAGGGCCAGTGGAAACTACGGCCCAAACTGCAGAATCCTATATAAATGCATTCTATGGACATCTCCAGGAATGCATGGATCATGCTATCCCAAACAAAACCAAGACCCAATCATCCAAAGGCAGGCGTCCAGTCTGGTGGACCCCTGCCATAAATAAACTGTACAACAGAAGGAGGAAGCTACTACATGATAGAGCAAAATCCCTAATAGGGAAGGCATCTCTGATCAGTACTAGCAAAAAATTACGTTCCCTCATAAAATCCTCCAAGGCCAGCTTTGAGAGAAAAATTGCACAAGACACCAAAGACAATCATAAGGCTTTTTTCAGTTATGTTAGAAACCTGGGATGCAACTCCCAGACTTGTTCTGAGTTGATTCTAAACGACAAAAAATACACTGAACCCACAGACATCGCCAATATCCTGGCAGACAGGTTCAGTGCAAACTTCTCCACCCCCTCACCCCCAAAAGAGCAAGTATCTATCTCGGCAGAGGGCTGCCTCCCAAACATCTCAGATGCTCAGGTGAAGGCTGCCCTCTCCAAAGCAAAAAACACTGCTTCCATGGGACCAGATGGCGTCCCAGGTTGCATCCTACATGAACTCCAAGAGGAACTAATCCCTCAAATAAAACAGCTATACAATCTCAGCCTCACTACAGGATATGTGCCCACAGAATGGCGTACAGCAACAGTGGTCCCATTCCACAAAGGTGGAGCCTCTACGGACCCTGGAAACTATCGCCCCATAAGCCTGACTAGCTTAGTCTGCAAGGCTATGGAGAGGATCATCATGGAGCTCATAAACAAAGACATTGGGGACCTACAGACACTAGATCCTACCCAGTTCGGCTTTGTCAAGGGCAGATCCTGCCTTTTGAACCTGGTTGACTTCTTTGAAACAGTCACCAAAGCCATAGATAAAGGGAAGGTAGTCCACCCAGCCTATCTGGACCTTGCAAAGGCATTTGACACAATACCCCACTCGGGCATCATAGATAAGCTATCCAGCTTAAATATAAACCCCTATGTCACAAGATGTGTCACAAACTGGCTCAAAGACAGAACCCACAGAGTGAGAGTTGCTGGAGCCATGTCAGACTCGAAACCGGTCACAAGTGGTGTCCCACAGGGTTCTGTCCTGGGACCACTCTTGTTCGGTATATACTTTTCCGAGGTACAGGCAAATGTGGGAGGACTATGGCTCACCAAGTTCGCAGATGACTGCAAACTGGGTGCCATAATCAACTCTCCAGCTGACACAAACATCCTTCAAAAAGGTCTCACAGAGACAGATAACTGGTGCCAGTGTCATGGTTTAAAGCTAAATGCCAAAAAATGTATAGTCATACCCTTTGGCAAAAACAATGTGCCCACAAATTACCACATAGGCGGAAACCCATTAAGTACAGAGAAAGTTATTAGGGACCTGGGGACCCAAGTTGATAGCAATCTCTCCTTTGAAAACCACATTGCCAAAGTGGTTAGAAAGACCTTCTACATAGCCCACCTCATCACGAAGGGTTTCACATCTAGATCAAGAGAGGTAATCGTGCCCCTTTAGTCATCCCTCATCAGGCCCATCATAGAATACAATGCCCCTTTTGGGATGTACCTTACCCGACACCTGCAGCAATTAGAAAGACCCCAAAAGTATCTCACCAAGAGGATCAAGGGTCTCAAACAGATGCCATATGCTGCTCGGTTAAAAAAACTCCAGCTCTACTCAATTGCATACCACCTACTTCGAGGCGATCTATGCCTGACATACAAAGCTATGTCAAATCCAGAATTAATGGACATGCTCCACCTCAGTAAATCTAAATCCCTTAGAGCCACACGCTCGAGGGACTTGAACCTCAGCACAGAAATAAATAGAACTTGCTGGAGGGACAGGTTCATAACCCAGAGGCTCCCTTCACTCTGGAATAGAATTCCAGTTCATGTGAGGCAGAGCACCTCACTGAATCTCTTCAAGAGGAATCTCGATAAGTGGATGGGGGATCGTAGGTTTGTCCCAGGGATTACTCCCGTGTCACTATTAGACAGAGGCACAGTAAACTAAACCTTAAAAAGGGCACAGTATACTCAAATCAAGGGGTGGCGTAAGCCATACAGAATCGGGCTAGGCTTATAATTGCCCCAGGGCAGATAGCCTAGTATGAACCTATGAACCTATGAACCTATGAACATCCTGCATAGAGCTCGACTATAATCCCAAGCGAGCATGTCGTACTAACGGAGACCTCCAACGAAGGTTCTTTGAATATTTAGACTGCACGAGGAGTACTTCCTGGCAGCTTGATACACCCACCTCCACTGATGACAACGGAGAAGCGACGGCTATTTTGGAGCGTATACAGAAGTCGTTTGATGAAATGGAGAGGGATTTCTTCAAATTAAAATGCTTACAAGTACAGAGGTTACATTTACAGTATTGTCTGGACAAGAGAATCATTCCGAGAGGCCTCCGTGTTTTTAACATGCCTACTCAGGGTGCTCAACATCCTGACTTACTTTCACAGTGGCAGCAGTTAAATCTTGAGGTAAGCGGGAAATACCTGCAGTTGCTTATTGACTATTTTCTTCCTGAAGAGACTCTATTAGTTGAGACTATTAAGCAAAAACAAAGCTTTATATTTGATAATTATTCGAATGATATTATTGAACCACTGTTTGAGAGTCTGCTGGACGGAGTTCTAGCTTTTGAGCGTAAATTATTACAACAGAAAAAGAATAAAATTGAAAGAGACACTAATGATTTCAGACTCGGCCATGTCTTTATGTGGCCTAGGTATGGACATAATGGGACAGTGGACAATAATAAAAAAGGTCCTTTCAAGGACCAAGTTGATAATGTGGATCATATGAATGCATGTACTGATAATATGAACAAAGATGTGGATATAGCTACTAATATAGATAGGAATGTATATAGAGCCGATGCTATAAATTGTGTTTCAGTAGCACACGAGGAAATATTGGAGGGAGAAGGTACCCTTACTGAGATGGTTATACATAGTGATACTATTACAGATACAGGGGCCAACCTGGAGCCTGTTACCCCTGTACCTAGGACAGAAAATTTGTACTCTAAAGTACATTTGGTGAGCAATCGACCTATTATTGCAGAACAGGCTGCAGTTAAACTTAAGGCACCTGCACGGAACATGGATTATCTTAATGATATAAGTGATATCCCTTTTCCGTTACCTGTCCGCAAGGACAGAGGACAGAGGAGAACACGCTCTATGAGTCGTGGTCGACAGAAACGGAAATATTCAGGGGAATTTCAACCCCAACAGACCGTCAAGAAAATGTGGGGGAAGGGTTATGTTTAATGAATGGTATGGACCCACAACTGAATATTCCCTCAGTAGAAGTTTGTTAATATACTGATAATGGGCAGATGAACTATCCTTTGATATGTAATATTTCTAATTATAACCTTTCACAGGATGAAGTAAATCTATTAGAAAAGGGGCTGAGCTTCATCCCTAGATGTCACAGTAATTTGACGGATACAGTTACAGATCTTAAAGTTTTCTGTAGGAATGTTATGTTGAAATTAATATTTGGTGAACAAAATAGTAATAATATGGGCAAACAAGGAAATCATCTACATAGTTTTAGGAATGTAAGTCAGTTTGTCCCTATCAATCATCCATTACTTGAAGCTTACTATAAATTAACAGAGGAAGAATGTCATGTATATTATGAGAACTTTAACACTCATTCAAAGCATAGATACAGAGACAATCTTAATTATAGAGAAAGACAGAGTCTGCATTCGTTACAGACCATATCATCTATAGTAATAAGACCAGCAGACAAAGGGGGAAAGATAGTTATTATGGATGCCAGTCATTATGTTAGAGCAATGGATAAACTTTTAGAAGATGGACATTGTGTAAAAATCTATAACAAAGATGTTAATGAAATAAAAAAGTACATAATGGATACATTAATGGATATGTACAAAGGTCATATTATTGTTAAAGAACTTTTTGATTATTTGACAATTAAAACTCCACTTATACCCATGATACATGGTCTTCCCAAGATTCATAAAAATACATCTGACCCTCCAATGAGACCAATAGTAGCAGGGGGTGGCTGGGCAACGGAGCATATGTCTGCTTATGTTGAGAAACATCTGAGACCGGTGCTGAATAATAACAGTTATGTACTTAAAGATAGCAAACAATTTCTAATAGACTTATATGAACAATTTAAGTCAGTTGAAGATATTGAAGCTTTGACCTTTGTTACATTTGATGTACAATCTTTATTTACGATCATACCTAATGGAGTAGGCACTCAATATATTATAGCGTATCTGCAGAAACATAGTACTTATACAGTGAAGCAGATTGAACTTATCACTCATTTTTTAGAACTAGTCCTGGAAAACAATTTGTTTATGTTTGGTGACAATATCTACAGACAGCTGGATGGGGTGGCAATGGGCACCCCATGCGCGAACAGCTATGCTAACATGTTTTTGGCCCATTGGGAGGAAACAGTTTTGTTTCTAGTACCTGAATTTATAGAGCATGTTAAATTGTATCGATGTTTTGTCGATGATCTTTTTGTTATATGGGATGGCCAGGAACATGAGTTAGACAATCTGTTTTATAAAATAAACAACTTGACACATTACCTTAAGTTTACTATGAGCAAGTCAAATACTAGGATTGATTTCCTAGATTTATATGTAGAGAAATTACCATGCGGCATGATTAATACAGGCATATACAGAAAACCTTGTTACAGCAAAGCACTTTTATTGAGATCCAGTATGCATCCCAGTTATGTATTTAGGAATATAATGAAAGGACAGGGAATTAGAGCCTCCAGACTCAACCCCACATACAGTGGATTTATAAGTGAGCTACAAGGGCTAAGAAGTAAGTTATTAGAAAGAGGTTACAAAGAAGGAGAGATTAATGAGCAATTAAATTTTGTTCCAATACTACGAAAAGACATTGCAGCACCATACTTTGGACCTATAGTACAGAATTGTATAAAAGGGCATGATCAGTTTTTGCCTTGTGTTAAGATTCCAGCATTTTTTACCTCAGATCATGCACAAGTCAGATGTATTACAACTAAACATTGGCCTGTTCTGTTAGCAGATGATAAGTTAAAAAGCATAGTTGGTGCACAACCTAGCTTTACTTATAGGAATAAAAAGAATTTAAAAATATTATTGTGCTATCCCAGGCATGATGAGTTGAATAGAGATGATGGGCTTACCACACCATTGTAATTTTTGTCAATACATTGATATCAACAGAGAATTTTTTCATCCGGATTTGCAAAAGAGGTTCATAATCACAGGGAATGCCAACTGTATGACCAATCATCTAATCTATCTAGCTGTGTGCCAGTCCTGCTCTTCCTTTTATGTGGGCAAGACTAATAGGTGTTTTAGGGACAGGATACGTGAGCATATCTATCACATCAAGAAAGGTTTAATATATAATGCTTTGGCCAAACATGTGAAACAATGTGGCGAAGCACATAAGTTTTTATTCAGAGCCCCTGAAGTCATTAGTCCTAGTGTCCGTGAAGGGGATATAAGGAATTACACGGAGTGTAGAGAGGGGAATTGGATTATTATATTAAGGGCTGATAAAGGGAAAGGTCTGAATGAAAGGGCATCCATTAAACAAATATTACGTAGACGTAGGAACATCAAATAACTTATAAGTTATATTAGTCTACTACTCATGTGTGTTGGAACCGTGATACAGATCTGCTAATAATTACATCTGGTTTTGGTCAGTTTATAGTTCAATTAATATTTGCTCTACTATTTTATACATGAGGTGTATGAAACTTGTGTTTACCATAGACCTTATCATTATACCAAACATATATATTTTTTCCATCTATGTATAAAGTTAACAGCTTTTTTATATTTTTAATGAGCTAATTTTTTAATGATTTTTTATGAGAACTTGTATCAACATCATATCAAGTGTATACAGACATGGCTCAACATTTACTATGCATGTATTTTTACTTTAAGGGAGTTAATTGTTCTTAGAGTCTGATTGGGTATGAGATTTTTAAACTAGTATATAAGGGTTTAGTATTAGTCCTAGACTTTTTAAGATCTGATGATGCTATTCAGTGAAAGCGCTTATCTGTCTGGATGATTGTGAATAAAGAATCATTTTACTGCGATTTGAAATAATTCTGTTCCTTCCTGTCACACTCCCTACCTACTAACTCTGGATTATATTAACTTGATATTTTGGTGTGGAGTGCTTATTAGTTTTGACGGTTGGTTTTACTATCATATATAAAATAAGCAATATGTTGGTTCAAATAGTGCAATCCACAAAAATCATCAGAAAAACATTTAAAACTTTACTACTAGCTTCCTGCTTTTCAGGGCTCGTTTAACAGAGATTTTATCATTCAAACCAGGCTCCTGCTCCGCCC
Organism: Protopterus annectens; assembly: GCF_019279795.1. Lineage (NCBI taxonomy): Eukaryota > Metazoa > Chordata > Ceratodontiformes > Protopteridae > Protopterus > Protopterus annectens. The sequence continues at coordinate 94,091,165 of NC_056731.1, read as the reverse complement.
ATAACCTAATGATCCACTTGACTTCTTTTCTCTCAGTGTAATTCCTTGTATCCCCCACCCCAATACTAGTGGTGCTAACTTGCAGTACGTGGAACCTAAAGGAATATTGTGAGCCAGTTGCCTGAACATGCTTCGAAAGAGCATTCTTAGTAGATTTAATGTGGATATGATATAGATGTTCACTAATTCTGTCTCGGAGCCTTCTATCCATTTTCCCTACATAAAATGCAGGGCAAGCTGTACACCGGGCGTGGTATACTACATGCTCAGTTGTACAGGTAGCTGTAGAGTTGAACCTGAATGTTCTCCCTGTAACTGGGTGCACAAAATTGGGGTCACTACTTAAATAAACACAGTAGTTACAACTATTACATGGAGTGGTACCCAAAAGAGGCATGCCTCTTGGATCCATGTTACTGGCCCTATCATAACATAGCATTCTTTGCAGGTTCTTCCTATTCCTGAAATGGAAATAAGGTCTATCACCTACAATCTCTTTCAAGTATGGATCTACCACGAGGACTCCCCAATTCTTGGTAAAGATTTCCCTGATATCATTAATGTTCTGTGTATAACTAAGGGACAGCCTAACCGCTGGATCATAATTCCTCTTGATTTCAATCCTAGACTCCATTGCATTTTCAACTCCACTCCTGTCCACAAAATAAGGGGCAGCAACATCCCTTCTAAGCAAGTTCATCCCTTCAAAGCCTGCTGTAACTTCATTGGGACTGTAATATCTTTCTACTAGTCTATTCTGTAAACCCAACAGTTCCTTAGTAAAACCATCATCTGTAGGCTTCAATCTGGATGCACGAATCGCCTGTCCTCTTACAATGTTTCTAAAAACATACCTAGGGTGCATACTACTCCTGTGTAAAAGTGTATTTTTATAACAGGATTTCCTAAATACTCCTGTGTTGAGCAATCCACTAGGGAGATGTTCTACAAACACATCTAAATAAGAAATCCATCTGTCTGATTCTTCCATAGTGAACTTCAAAAAACTTGTAAGTGAATTCACTTCATCCAAAAATCGTTGTAACTCTGTATCTGTTCCTGTCCAAAGCAGGAAGAGGTCATCCATAAACTGTGTATAAAATATAACATGTCCCTTGAAACTCTCTAGGGGGAACAATTTCTCCTTCACCCAAACTGCCATGAATAGGTTGGCATAGCTATTGGCACAAGAAGTGCCCATAGCCACGCCATCCTTTTGAATGTATGGAACCTCACCAAACAGAAACACGTTATTCTCAAGAATAATCTCCCATAAAGCACACATTAGATCTAGCTGTACTATCGTGTAATCTGTCTCCTCCATACAGCATCTGTGTATGCTCTCTATGCCTTCAGCATTAGGTATGACAGTAAACAGGGATTGTACATCCAAGGTAACAAGCTTATAAACAGAATCTTGTGGTAACGTAGCCATATAGAAATATTTAAAACAACATTGCAGAACAGCCTCAAATAAGTACAGAAAACATCTAAACTAATTTTTACTATATTTCTATCTGATTCTAAAAAGAGTTACTATGCCCTAGCAACTTACAGAGCAAGGCAAGTGCAGAAGGTGGTGATGAGTGGATGTTCTTGTTAGGTCAGACAAAATATAAAATGCCCAGTCTATCTCTGAGATAGTTCTTAAATTAATATCAAATATTACTGCTGGGTTAGCTTGGATGACATCACTTTTTGTCACCTGACTTCAGTTTGCAAGTTAAAACCCCTTTTGTCAGATAATAACTGAATTTAACATATCTGTGTGAAAAATACATATCTCTCAGATATTTGCTCAGAATTGTGCAGCTGCTAGGAAGCCATAAAGCAATAAAACACTTCTGCATTTCAAACCTAGTAATTACTTCTCTTTCAAGACAATACAAAAAATGTCTAGCGCTAGACATTGTGTCTGGTACACTGAAACTGACAGAGAACTTTTATAGCACAATCATAAAACAATTTAATTTCAACTTATTTTCTTGAAGTTTTTCAAGTTGACTCTGCATGCTCTAGTTTCTACTGTTAAAATATATACAGTCACACAATTACAATAGTTTCTATACATTTCTGTTCCAAGCCAGCAGGGCATGCTGTGGTTACATTTTTGAAGATCAGTACATAACATACAGTTCTATATAAACCATATCAATATTCACAAATGACACAGAATTATTTACAAAATTCCGGATAGCTGGGCTGGAAGCGTGACAGTGCTTAGAAAATCCATGAATCTCTGTGCCTGCATGTTTGGTGTTGTATATGGTGTCCAGTTAATAGTGGGGTAGTTAAAGTCACCCATTAATATTGCATTTGGTTGGATGGTGAATGTTTCCAGAAAGCTTAAATATATGTTATGAGTTTAATGGATCATAGAGGGGGAGCTATTGCTTGCAAGGAAGTGGTATGAGATTTTTCCTATGGTGATTTGAACATGGAGAAGCTGAAGTGCTTCTTCCTGTTTGACCAGCCTTGAGGTACACTTATTTCTGATGTAAATCGAGGCACCTCCACCTTTAATCCCAGCCTGGGTAGTAGCTGGTCTAAATGTGTGGAATGCATTATAACCTTGCACTGCCAGGGTGCTCTCCACGGCTTTAAACCATGTCTCAGTGACTGCACAGATATCAGCATTCTCCAGGGAGAGGAGAGCTTGTAGGGAATGGAGGTTCTTTGACTCTTACCAGTGAGCAGTAACACCTTTAGATTTTCCTTGTTTTGATTTGCAATGTCGGAAGTATTTTCAATTTGACTTTGCCTAAAAAGGCACTATAAGGGAGAACAATGTTTTAACTAATATTCAAAAGCCCAGAGGGGAGAGGTGCAGATCACGCCTGGCAAAGCAATGCAGTCTATTAACCATCTACTTCCATGCGCACAAATATTGGATTTCTTTAAAATTACACTGGTACTTGTGGTCCAATGACGTGAGTGCATCTCTATGAGATGTGGTTGTATGTGTTGATGTGGGTGTTGTTTTGAAAGAGTGCATTCGCGACTGGTGAGGAAGTTTGTTACATGTAATTCATCTATGAGGTCTTTTGGGTATAGGAAGGTTACATTTAAATGCCTCAGCATATGTGGGTCTATGTATCTGCTTTGTACTGTGTGTGATGGGTGCAGCATGTGTACTACTGACAACCTGATTGACATTAGGAGTGCTTTTATGTGAGAATTTTGCCTGCAGTTACATTCTGTAAATGCATATCTCACATTCCTTATCAGTTTGTTTAAAAATTAACTGGTTGTCAGTAATCATGGGGCATTTTCTACATTGCCCAAGGATGCCCATATCCACCAAAAAATGTATTTTTGTGTAACTCACAAGAGACACATCTCTGTTCTTTTTCCTAGTTTCAATATGCATATACAAGTGCTTTGTGCAGTACTAGTGCCATTAAATTACATAAAATTGTTAGTGTTATTTCATAGTTTATTTTGCTTACAATGGAATTGAAGGGCAGCCATTCATTTTGATGTGATTTTGTTTCCAGCCAAGATTTTTCTTTTCATATGTACTTTCCTTGCTGACAGATCATGTTTTGTGTTTTTGTTTCCCTTCAATGTCTTGCCATGCATTTAGAAAAATAACTTCTTGAATATGTAACTTATTTGAGCAGCTGCTCACAGAGATTTTAACAACTTGTTTTCATAATAATGACCTTCAGTTTTTTTGTTGTGCAATCTGATATAGACATTATGAATGGCTATTTTCTTATGTTAACAGCTGCTGTTGATTTATGTATACATATATGCTTATTGAAATATATTAATACATTTTTGTAATGGAACTATTTTATGCCACACTTAACTACTCTCAGTTATAGATACTACTTACCCTTATACAAACAAGAATGCAATCAGCTTGGCTAAAAGAGCTGAGTACCAGTAATTTTCTTAAGATAATATCTAAGACAAATATTTTATTTATTTATTTATTTACATTTGTTTACCGGGAAAGTCCGACTGGATACAGGTCCATTTTCAGCGGAGGCCCGGGGAGGAAAGCTCCACAGTACAATAGAATGCAGTACGTGGTGTGTCTTTCAGCTTTTCCTGGTTAGGGGTCGCCACAGTGGAACTCCGGTCTGCTAATGATTGGCAGTTGATTTTTACGTGCAGAGTTGCCAGCCCTAATGCACAACCTTCAATGAAGGTATGCCCATTCACGCATGTCTCCACGCAGAAGACGCTCTAGCTGAGAGTCGAACCGGTCAGCGTCTTACTGTGAGGCAACAACGCTACCGCAGCACAGAATGCAGTACATCAGAACAAAATATAGAACATACAATTGATTTTAATACATAATAGGTTAGTAGTTAACAGTTTTAGTTAGTACAGTAGGCAGTCATTGAGGTACATAGTAAAAACATTGAAGTACATAGTCAAAAGTTTTTTTTTTACCAGTATCTGGGTTTACAAGCTTTTAAAGGCAAATCTGTTTATACTTATCTGAACATGTGACACAATTAGATTTAACCTGGAGTGTAGTAACATGAGCATAGCCAGTTAGTTAAGTAGTGGGTTTTAAGGAGTGTTTTGAAATGATTGAAGGAGGTGCTAGAAGTTATATGGATTGGTAGTGTGTTGTAGGTTTTGGCAATGGTGCTGGCAAAGAGTGATTTACCAGCATTGTTTTTATGTTGGATGACAGTTATTAGGTTCTGGCTGTTAGATCGTAGGGCTCGAGTGGGAACGTGGGGCTGTACTAAATGCTGAAGTGCTGAGGTTAACTCTGGGAGGTAGTAGAGCTTGTGAGCTATAGAGAGTTGATTGAGCATGAGTATATGAGGCAACTCAAGCCAGTTAAGCTGTTTTAGGGATAGACAGTGGTGGGACCTGTAATTGGCAATCTTATTATAGCAAGATTCCATTTTATTCAGTTCGGTTTGACATAGATTAATTAAGATGGGAGAGGCGCAGAGGAGGGTGGATAGGAGATGAGTCCTAGCGATGGTGACTCTGATATGTTTAGTCATAAACTGTTTGTTCCTGTAGAGGAGGCCTAGCATTTTATTAACTTTCTTGATGTTTTGTGCTATGTGGATGTCGAATTTCAGGTTATTGTCTATCTCTATGCCTAGCAGTTTGGCATGTGTGGTTGGACTAATTTAAATGTTTTCTATGGAGTTGATGATGAAGTTGTTGCTCAGGGGAGGAGATCTACCTGGGCCAAAGAGAATTAGTTTGTTTTTTTGGGGGTTAAGAAGTTTGATGTTAGTGAACCAAGTTTCGGCTAGGGTGAAGGTGTTTTAGGTTAGGGTTTGTATCGTCAACATATTGTACTACTGAGGCAGTGGACAAGGATGAAGATATCTGATTAGTAAATAGGGAAAACAACAGAGGGCAGAGGATAGACCCGTTACTGGTAGCAGGGTGGACAATTGGACTTGCCATAGGACAGCTTGCTGTCGATCTGACAAATAGCTGTTAAACCATGATACAGAGGAGGGACTTATATTTAGGGTAGATAGAGTTGCAAAAAGCATGCTGTGGTTAACCATGTCAAAGGCTTTTGATAAGTATAAGAATATGGAAGAAGTAAATAGACCCTTGTTTCTGTGGTGGTTAACTATGTTGGCAAATGATAATAATGCTGTTATGGTGCTGTGGGAAGGTCTAAAGCAATGCTGGGATATAGAGAGTAGGTTGTTATTCTGGAGGTATTGTATAAGTTGAGTATGAACTACTCTTTCTAATATTTTTGATAATGGTGGTAAGATAGCTATAAGGCGATAGCTGGTAAGTTCTAAGGAGTTACCTCCTTTGTGCAGTGGGATGATATGGGAGGTTTTCCAAGAGGCTGGTACTTTGCATTCTGACAGCAAATGCAATATAGTTCTAAGTCAAGGGTGATATGACAGTGTAAGAAAAGGAAAGACTGTGTGAACACGAAGTCTACCATGTAAAGTGAAAAGCTGAATGAGAAACAAAATCACTTCAGAGCGGTTGCCCCAATCATATAATATTAGGACAAGGGTTAAAATAATGCTGATACCTTACAGGACAAGCATGGACATTAATAGTACACTGAAGATCAAGGTACAATCAAAAACTTTTTTTTTTTCATTTCAAACCAATAATTGTTGTTTATAGCCAAAACAAACAGTGATGCTCTGTAAACACAGCTTGTATGTGAGTCTGTCTTAAAAAGAAAGGACAATCGTCCAAAAAAAGGATTGTCCTTTAGGATAGACTGAGCTTTCTAGATTGGACAACTTGATTTCCTTAAATTAGTATAAATGATGTTTTCCCCAGATTTTGATTGCCCTCAGCCATTAAGATACAACTCTGAATTTATGAAAGTCATTTTTTTGTTTTTCTGTGACAGGCTTGGCTGCATCATTCAAAAGGCTTTAAGCTAGTTCTCTGGCAAGAAACCATTTGAAAGGTATTGTTAGAGATGTCATTATGTGTACAATTCATTTTATGTTTAATTCAAATTGCAAAGTTGCTAGTTTCTGAATCATATAAACATGAACTTTACAAAATGCTTTATTGCAAAAATGAATTTGAAGGAAGTATTGAAACATTTTCCGAATGTTTTCCTTTTGTATCAGTTACTCAGTTGTGCCCTCGATTTCTGACATTTTTCCTTGAGTATGGAGTTCAGTATGATACAGATTGCCATTCTTCTTACTCCATGTTATTTCTCTGCATCTTCTTCCACTTCTAGTTTGTTCTTCATTCATATTCCTGACTTCTTTCCATGCTAGGATTAGAGCCTTGTGAAATTCGCGCAGTAAATATGGAAACAAATGTATAGTCTTTGGCTTCCTTTCAAGTAAGGAACATGTCTGAAATGAACAGAATTTCTGTCTCTTCATTGTGAAAGAATATAAGAATTTGCCTGACCTTGAGGTGAGAATAACCTGGAGAACGGAGCCAGAGAGATTATATGCCTCTGCAACAGAGCATGCCCTCATGTCAGTCATATCACACTGCTAGAAAATGGCTAAATGTACAGAGCAGATGGGAGTGAAAGTGCATGGATGAGGCAGAGGTCATCAAAAACAGCATATGACCTTTGCAAATAATAACTGGATTGACTGTATTTTTAATGAAATCTTCTGCATCCACTATAATTAAATCTTCATGTGAAATAGCAAGCAAGGTTTCTGTGTACTTTTACTTGGATGGAAGGCATATTTTAGCTCAATACAAAAATACTGTGGTAATCTACCTTAGGATGATATATATATATATATATATATATATATATATATATATATATATATATATATATATATATATATATGTATACACACACACACACACACACACACACACACACACATACACACACACACATGTTTTTTCTACCATGTGACATTATAGTATTAATACAGAAAATGAGCAACTTAGTACAACTGCTGTCGACTGATAATTTGTTGTGCATTATTTAGTGCCAAGAGATGGCGGAAAATGTTGCATTGGACTCATATCACACAAGTACATTATTAATTTAGTGCTTTATAAGAAACACATACACTCTGCCTTGTCATTTTTGTATTATTAAAAGCATTACTAAATCAGTTGTTTGCTTCTGAAGGTGACTCATGATCCATAATGAAATCCAGTTGAGATACAGCTTTTACGTACCTTTTCATCCATTCATAGCTCAGTAAGCAGCAGAGAGTTAACAGTAAACACATTACAGTATAACTTATGGATCTGTCTAAGAATATTGTCTGAGTTTAATTCTAGTTAGGTAGCTTGATAGTAAGGGCAGTGATTTCAGTTTAAGAGACAGGAGCTACACATTTCAGTATTTATTATGTTATTCATTTCTATTTTTTTTTAGTTGAAGCTTTGCTCACTAAGCAGTATCATCCATGTCAAAATATGTAGAACATCAAATGAGGCAATCACTCAGGCAAATCCAATTCAGCAATGACAAGAGAGACAACAGAAACATTTCTGACTTGCCCAAGGAATGTAATGCCATGAAAAACATGACTGTGAAATCATGGATTTATTTCAATATGGCTTGTTAAATACATTTAAAACTCTGTGATTTTAATGGTAATGTAAACAACTCAAGCTGTAATTATAAAACTATGCTTTATGGACAGTTTGAAGAAGATGTGGTATTTTTTTTTCAGATTGATACAAAGATGCAACCAGTCATATACATTACATGTAATACAGCATACGCCATTGTTAAATAGTTTACTATGTGGAATGAAGTGTACTAGAGTTTGCATAAAAATCTGTGGCATGCCTGCCATGGTTATTTAATTTATTAATGGCTGTCTGGATTAAGTCTGTCATTTCATTTTTTTTTGCACTATTGAAAAGATATACTATCAAATAACGTGCTATATTCAGTGGGTTGGGGACACCACACTTGGGGGTACATTCAGTAAGGTGGTGTGCAAATTGTTATAAAATTCAAAAAAAAAGTTTAGTAAACTGTTTCCAGGAAGTAGGTATTTTGCAAGTTTCTTCACAGATAAGCAAACAATGATTCTAAGTTTCTAAGGTCTGACAAAATCAGATACATGTTTTTGTAATTATAGATGACATGTGATAATCTATAAGAAGCTGTATATTCAGCAAAGAAATGATGCTTCCATGAAAATGTCCTGTTTAAGAGATTAATTATTCAATTAAACACATCAGATAATGAAAACAGAAGCAGTTTTATTCACCGAAGAAGAATTCAGCGCTGAAGATAAATTTTACTAAGATGCTGTGATATAATTAATAGCTGAACATTATTCATTAATTATAGTCTACTAACCTGTAGGAGTATAGTCATGGTCTTATAAGGTCAGATGTGTGGGACAGAATTATAAATTCTATCAAACTAACTGTAGCTTTTTTAAATAGAATATATTTCTTAGACAGACTTTGCCTGTTGCATGATGGCACTTAAAACATTGTAGATCTGACATTTTCAGACACAATAATATTCAGACCTCAAAATAATCTTATAATTTAAATGCCAAATCTACAGTAATGTGCTAGCACTGAATGCCACATGTATTACTCTGTTTTATTCAGTTTGGTGTATGCCACCTCGCTCTTGATAAAAGTTCATTCCAGATAAGGAAACTTACACAGTTAACAAACATAAGTAAATAAATAAAGGTTTCCATAATTTCTACATTTATAGAAATTATTTATTTTCACTTAATGTGACTTTGAAACTGTGCAGAAAAAAAAATAACTATGGAGGGGAGGAATGTAGGAGACTGGTTAAACTGTTGAAAGGTGAAAGTGCTTAAAACTGACAGTAATGTTTGTCAACTCTAATGCTAATAATTATTGTAAAAATAACCCCCTGACTCTGTTGAAGCTGACATCAAAACAAACATGCATAAACTAGAACGGTGTCTTTCCTGTGACTGAGATTCATATGTATCTCTTTAAGCCCCTTTGTCGTACCATTTAGTGCTCAGCAATTGCACTATGTCTGGCAATGAGCAACTGTAGTATATTGTGCTAAACGGCACTCCATGTGTTATTGCATAATGTGGTGAGTGTTTGCCTTATACCTTATTGCACACCTAGTTAACCTGTGATTTCTCTTGAAGCATGCGTCATGTGTGGTATGGTAGGCATAAAAAATTGTTTCAGTAGCTATTACATACACATTTTTGCCAGGCAACATATATATATATATATATATATATATATATATATATATATATATATATATATATATATATATATATGGATCACCTTTATATCCCCGAAATCGCGTTTCGCTGACACACTAATCACCGACACCAAAAGACCGACAACTAAAAATACCGACAACGCAAAACACCGAAAACCATTACACCAACACACTACACGTAAACAACACAGTACACTACATAACATATCCACTATCCCTAACCCAAACCCTAACCCTAAGGTCCGACACTACCGCACACTTACCCTACCTGCACCCTAACCCTAACTCACTTACCCACCCCTAACCCCAAGATCCGACACTACCGCACACTCACCCTACCTGCACCCTAACCCTAACTCACTTACCCACCCCTAACCCCAAGGTCCGACACTACCGCACACTCACCCTACCTGCACCCTAACCCTAACTCACTTAACCCACCCCTAAACCCACAGTCCCTCACTATCGCACACTTACCTGTCCGCTCCCTAACACTAAATCCCTCACTCGATCGCACACTTACCGAGTCCGTCGGGTTCTCACCTTGTCGGTCATCTGCGTTGTCGGTGTTTTCGTCCCGTCGGATTCCGTGTCGGCGAAATGCGTTGTCGGGCATCTGAAGGTGACCCATATATAAATATATATATATATATATATATATATATATATATATATATATATATATATATATATATATATATATCAAATAGTCATTCCTAGGTATTGGTAAAGCCATGATAAAAACTTAATATAATAACCACATTCTGACACTCTCTGTAAAATCATCTACATACTGGAGTTGAACCCTGCTTCAATTCAGAATTTATATTTAGCTTTCAGACTTTACATTTTGTGCCGCAGAGAAAGCTAGGGGCACAAGTGGAGCTTCTCCACTAAGTACTGTCCAGTGTGCTGACTGCTGTTCATCTCCACTACACCAGTTTGCACTGTAGAAGGAACACCAAATATAATGTTTCAGTGTTTTCCTTCAGCAGAGAACTCTGTTTGCTCACAGTTTACTGTGACACAAACGGAGAAGGCAAGGAGAACATTTCATTTTTTAAATGAGCTTTGGAGCTAACATGGAAACGTACAATACAACACGCAGAGCACCAGTGAACACAACTAAAGACTGGTACTTCACAGGCCCATTTCAACACATCAAAGTATCATCATGCTTGTGCTAACACATTTCCAACCTTCATGCAAATATATTTTTCAGCAGTGTGCTTTTGGATGTGATTTAGATCCTAAATAAGTATTTCTCTGGGATAACATTACTTCATTACATGGAAATTGTGTAATATTCAAATGTGAAATGCAGAGAACTGTGTGGTCAGTTGACCACTTCTTTCTGGACAGTTGGGTCTGCACTGCAGCACAGCACTTACAAATGATATACAACCACATACATCCTGGAGGCACAAAAATAATGTTTTATCCCTATATTGGAACATTAAGTATTGCTTGGTATTGACAGGACACATTGCCCATGCATGAGCATGTAAGATAGCTAATATCAGTACCATTCATTATAGTTTACTTACCATCATCATAACCCGATAATCCATGAATGATTCATTGTATATCCTGTGTTTCACATGTGCGTGTGTTTCACATACACAAGACAGGTAGGTACACAGCAGTCTCAGTTCTTCAGTATATATTAATGATAGCATATCTGAGATAGGTCAGCAGAATGTATGTATTACTGATTATAACAGCACTTACTCGATCGTACCAACAAATATGGATTTGTACAAAATCTTCAAAATCACAATATCTTCTCTGACACAGACTAAGATGCTAATCCTATCTACACTGCAATGCCTGAGTGTAAAGTCAGAATTTTTCAGTAATGCTTGTGTTAAGTACTGTGTCCTCTAGGTTGCATAGCTAGATAGGTAGAGGGTCCTAATCTCAGAACAGTCAACTTGTCTGTGTGTATGTGTGTGTATATGGAGTTATGTAGTTATGACCTTAACTATCACTGCCCACAGTATAGTAGTAGCCTTGAGTTACTTTTAAACTGCAGGGTGAGTCCACATCAATTTCAGTCCCTTCTCACAACATCATCTTCTCTGCAAAAGAACACTGATTTCATCCTGTATAAAGTGCATTCTCACATTATGAAAGTCAGACTTTTGTGGTGGTGCTTGTGTTATGTACTGCGTCTTCTAGATTGTATAAATAGGTATGGAGGGGTTCTAATCTCACAGCTTGCACGTGTGCATGGACTTGTGCAGATATGACCTTAAATACTGCTGTCCACAATGCAGTAGTAGTGTGGAGTTAATTTTAAACTGGAGGGTGAGTCCACATCCATGTCAGAACCTTCTCACATCATCTTCTCTGCTAAACTACAATGATGTCATCCTCCATAAAGTGCACTCTCACACTGTGAAAGTCAGACTTCTGTGGTAACACTTGTGTTAAGAACTGTGGTTTCTAGATTGTAAATCATGATAGGAAGGGGTCTTTAATCTCACAACAATCAGCTTCCATGTGTGATGGAGGAGTCCATTGCATCACTGGAAGATTAATTCAGCAGGTGTGCTCATTTGATGCCAACTTGTGAGAAATATTTACATGGTCAGATCAATCCTACATTCCCTTTTCACCCTGTTCACAAATACATACTGTCCACAACACACTGATGAGGTCATCATTTCAATAATGCACTCTCACAGCACTAAAGTCAGACCTCTCCTGTGGTGCTTGCATATAATACACTTGTGTGCAGACTGTGTTAGTCAATAGGTAGGGAGTTTGAATACAGCAGTGAAACAACCAAGTGTGTGTATGTAAATGTAAATGGATGCCATAGTGTGTTACATCTCTTACTACTGACGACATTTACAATTTCACATAGTTATAGAAGTCATGTTTGCACACATATTGCCTTTGCATGACACAGCTGATGTTATCCTTTCAAAGATGCAGCGTGGCTCACATGCAGTCAGATTTCTCCTTTTGCATGTGCAAGTAATACACATGTGTGTATGCTGTTTCAGTACACAGGTAGGGAGTTCAAGCACAGCAATGACTGTCATCTGTAAATGTGTATTTCATCCTCTTATGATACAGAACAGGCTGCAGATATGTATTTGATGTATATCTATACAGTGTGATTGTGTTATGCAGCCACTTTTTAGCAGAAACATGAAGGTAATACACAATGATGATGTCATCCATTAAAATGTGCAGTATCACAGTCGTCAAATAAATCTGCAGTTAACCTTGTGCTTCAGGAAATCTTCATTAGTCTGTGATGTCAGCTATATATTTCAAATCCTTACATCACTGCTTACAGTTTGAGTACATTTTTGTTACCCACATGTGCTATGCTCAGGTGTAAATTTTGTTTCCTGTTACAAGAGTTTATTCTACATTTCCTTTGAAATGGCTGTATTGAAGACTGATGTTGTCATTTGAATAGATTGTCATTCTATCAAAGTTGTAGTAAAACAACCTCTCAGGAATGAAGACATATGGCAATGGAATGTACATATGGTGTTGCCTAAGTAAGGCATGTGTTCCAGTACAGGATTATAACCACATTGTAATTAATTGTTGTTCTGCTGTCACAGTTACAACAGCAGAGGGCTTCAGGTGTGTTTGGGTATACCTAGCATTAGGCAATGTTTTCTGACATACAACAAGATTCTTTCTAAATAATTCCAGGGACACATATTCCTTGATTCATACACATGATGCAATGCTTTCACATAACCACACATATGACAATTGGCACTGCACTTTTACCATGTCACATTCATTGATACCAGTATGGTGTTGATTATCTCAACGCTTAGGCAAGTGTTTCAAACCAGCAATGAGTGACTGTAAGCATTTATGTCCTTAACTCTTCTGCAGGAAATACATTCCCCACCCAAATTATACTTTGTATGAATGGAGTGACAGAGGCCTCCCCCATCAATTTTAGCAGATACAAATTAGGGCAAATGCAGTATGACTGATTGAATGACTTTTCATAGGTGCAGTTCAATAACTGTGATAACAGTTCCACTTTGGCCAATGAGATTAATAGCCATATTGTTATTTGGAGCTTGATGTTCAATTCTAGCATAGGGATTCATTTTGTTTGAATGTACTGACTTCACACAACCGCCATTACATCATGTCAGTGTTTTCCCTTGATATGTTACACAAACAAATGTGAATGTAGCTTTGGATTTCTGAAAGTACACATTGGTTCTGCCAATGTAATACTGAGAGTGCTAACTTGGCACATGCATCGAGTATTATGGTGTACACGTATGTGCTCCAGTTCTTGGGAGGTATGTGTCCAGGCATACAGAGAAGTTGTTCTTGACCATGGAACATTGATAAAGGACTGGCCACATTTCTGTACACATGAGCATAGTCATTTAATTGCAATCAGTCTGACATGTTGATATGACATTCATTCATTCTCAGGGATCCTTTATTAATTCACGCATTAATTTAATTTATTTGTCACAATACCCATTGCTATCTCCTGTGGCAGATGCTGACGATAAACATCTCTGGGGAATGCACTGTATCATGGTATAGGGTTGGCATCTGTTCTTGTCTGTTGCCACAATAATTGTGTCAGGCTGAAGTGCCTTACACAAGGGTATTACATATGCCACACTCTGTTCCCACATTTGTAACACTAGATATACCTACAAATCGCCATTGATTCTAAAGACAACCGCAAAGCATTCTATAGCTATGTCACGAATCTCAATGGCAACACTCAGATCTGCTCTGAGTTACAACACAATGGCACTAAATATACAGACCCAACTGATATTGCCAACATCCTGGCAGATAGGTTCAGTGCTAACTTTACCCCCGTCTCACCCCCTAAAGAACCCATCTCTATACCGAAAGAATGCAAAGTTCCTGTAATCACGGCTGCACAGGTAAAAACTACACTCTTCAAAGCCAAGAACACAGCATCCATGGGACCTGACAATATCCCAGGCTGCATTCTACATGAACTACAGAATGAACTGGCACCCCACCTAAGTACCATGTTCAATCATAGCCTCACCTCAGGCTTTGTGCCTGCTGAATGGTGCACAGCAATGGTTATCCCAGTCCACAAGGGGGGAGCCACCACGGACCACGGGAACTACTGCTCCATTAGCCTGACGAGCCTGGTCTGCAAGGCCATGGAACGTATCATCATGGAACTTATAAACAAAGACATTGGTAATCTCTAAACTCTGGACCCCACCCAGTTCGGGTTTGTAAAAGGCAGATCATTTCTCCTAAACCTGATAGACTTCTTTGAAGCAGTCACCAAAGCCGTAGACAAGGGTAAGGTGGTTCACACAGCCTATCTAGATCTTGCCAAGGCTTTCGACACCCCCCCCCCCCTGGAATTATAGATAAACTCAATAAACTAGGTATAAATTCCTATGTCACAAGATGGGTTGCCAACTGGCTCACTGACAGAACCCACACTGTGAAAGTAGCAGACTCCAAATCCGACTTCAGACCAGTGACAAGTGGAGTACCACAGGGTTCAGTCCTGGGTCCTCTCCTGTTTGGTATCTACTTCTCTGAAGTACAGGCTAACACAGAAGGTCTTTGGCTAATGAAGTTTGCAGATGACTTCAAACTAGGAGCCATAATCAAAACTCCGAACGATGTGGACATCCTACAAAAGGACCTCACTGAGACAGATGCCTGGTGTCAAAGCCATGGCCTTAAGCTTAATGCCAAAAAGTACATTGTCATCCCCTTTGGTACAAACTCTGTACCCACGAACTACAGCATAGGCTGTAGTATACTTAACACCAAAAGTGTGATAAGAGACCTTGGGACACAGGTGGACAGTAGTCTCTCCTTTGATAATCACAACACCACAGTAGTCAGGAAATCCTTCTATGTGGCACACCTCATCACAAAAGTTTTCTCATCCAGAAAAAAAGAGGTCATTGTTCCCCTCTACTCATCACTCATTAGACCCATTATAGAGTACAACACCCCTTTTGGTATGTACCTTACAAGACATCTGCAACAACTGGAAAGGCCGCAGAAATACCTCACAAAGAGGATTACTGGCCTCAAACAGATGCCCTAAGCAGACCGTCTCAAAAAACTCCAGCTTTACTCTGTCGCATATCGCCTACTTAGAGGTGATCTCTGCCTAACATACAAAGCTATGTCAAACCCAGAGCTGTTGGACATGCTCCACTTAAAGAAATCCCAATCCCTCTGAGCTACATGCTCTAGGGACCTAAACCTTGTCACCACAATAAACAGAACATGCCGGAGTGATAGATTCCTGTCCCAGAGACTTCCCATACTCTGGAATAAACTACCTATCTATATCAAACAAAGCTCCTCATTAGCACTCTTCAAGAAAAATCTTGATGATTGGATGTGAAATAGGAAATTCACCCCGGGGATCACCACTGTGGCTCTGCTCGACAGTGGCACAGGGAAATAATTTTCTTGGGTGGCAAAAGCCAGGGTACCTTTTTGGCTGGGCTTGTATAGGCCCCAGGGCTGATAGCCTAGTACCTACCTATGAATCTATGGGATGTGTCATTTTTATAATATTGAGGTGCATAATTCCCTTCAAGGGTGATCCTCTTCATACATGTGCTAGGTATATTTCTGTGCTGTACACAGTTAATACACATGTCAGGGCTGGCATTGATGTCATGGGTTCAATTCTTTCAAAAGGAAATTGTGGCTTCTGGGCTATTCCTATTTCCTAACATGTTAAATGGATGCAATGCACACCGGGCAAATATCCCATTATATATGTATTGTTCTTTCAAACTGTCATCTCAGCTTAGCATGTCAATGACATTCATATATTGGGTAATTCCCCTCTGTTACAATGTGAATTTGTGTAACTGTTACATCATTTAATATCATGTCTGCTTTTATTTACTTACATTTTCTCAGGAATCATGACCACCTATAGTTATTCTGACATACATATTGCAAACTTCAATAATACAAAGATATCTTTGTAACAGAAGTACCTTCCCATCAATTATTGTACTGGAGTTTGGACAGTTACCTTCCCCTCTTACATCTTTCTATATACATTTCTGTTATTTCTGTGCACATCGTCCTCAGTACCCTTCACCTGCCTGGTAACTCTTTTATTGTAGTTGCCCTTTCCATTTACCCTCCCCCCTTACTTTTTCCGTTTTTATATATTTGATTTCTGTGTACATTGCACTTGGTACACTTTCTCTTCCTGATATACCTTGCATTAAATTGTACTATGTACCTTTTCATGCTGTCTGCATGAGCATGCTTAACTGGTTTGCCCATAGACAAGCCTGTTAGTTTACTGTGTGTGCTTATGCTACTCAGCATGGTTTCCTGACTGCCAACACTGTTGCTGGCCATGGAAATGTGCCTGTATTCATGTTAGCATGATGAGCAGCATGCATATGCAATTAGTGCTGGTGCACATCACACTGGCATGTAAACATTGTGTAGGCTTCACGGAAGGCCTACATGATTGTTCATGAATCACAGGGTCAGTTTCTGCCCAGGAATGCAAATAGATAACAAGAGAATAATGAAAATACACTTCTGTAAAATATCACTACCAGCTAATAAAATATAAAGTGTATCCACAACTGAATATACATTATTTACAAATATCAAGGCAAATCTCATGCAGGAATTGAGGTTCCTATATGATAATAACAACTGTGTGTTGTCTATGTGACAATGGCAGGATAGATGACTGCAGTGAAGGATAATAGACAGAGGTTGTGAGTAGATGAAAGCAGAAGTTATATTAAACAAAAGATTATTTGAGAGAGAAGGGAAGACTGGTACTACAGAACCTGCCATATGAGGGACAATATGAGTGCTGCTTGTAAGAGAAAGAGAGCAATGCAGTTCAGTTTACGTGATATGTCTGAATATGAGGCAATAACATTTGATTGGTAAGAGGAGGTGGGCCTTTAGTTGAGTTCTAAATTTTGGGTAAGAGGAAGTATCATTTATTTTCAGGGGATATTTCTGCAAAGTTGTGCACCTTGCATCGGAAAGCAATGATCTATACAACAGAGTTTAGTTTTCAGGGGTTGCTGTGTGAGGGGTAGAGAAGCCATGTTTTCTGAGGCTGTAAGAGGAAGTTTATATAATTATTTTAGCTTCTAGGGAAGAGAAGATCTGGTTGAAAATGAGTTTGAATAGTTGGAATACTAGGAGAAGGCCAACCATTTGTTAATACAAGGAAAAGTTTTGCTTTTTTCCAGTGTTTTACAATGGTGTTCATTTTCAGGTGACCGTGTAATAAATCTACAACTGTTATTGATTATTATTTTAATGTGTGTGGAGTTTGTTTTTGATGCTGAGGCTTTGAGGGGATATATATTCAAGTTAGGAGAGCAGAATGCCGTTGCCTTTGGCTGTTCTGCAGGGTTTTAGTAAGAAAAAGGGAGATCTTATTGGCCCAAATAGGAGTGAGTTAACCTTTTCTCTCCTGTAGTTAAGGTTGATAGAGAAGTTAAGAGAGGGAGTCAAAACAAATACCAAGGTATATAAAATATATAGTGTTTTCTTTGGGATGTTGTTGTGGTCATAGATTTGCAAACAGTTTTGTGTTTTTATTGTTTGGTGAGAAAAATAATAGTTTTGGTTTTGTTTGAGTTGAGAACGAGGCTTGTGTTAGAGATTAAGTGGATTAGGATTAGGAAACCTGCTTGCAGGTTTGTCTAGAGGTTGGATAATGAGTTGTTAGTGTGAAATAGTACCATATCATCTTTGTAAAGAACGAAAAGGAAGATGTGGAAAGTCACGGGTAAGTTTATTTTTAAAGATGGAAAACAGTAAAGGACCAAGTATGGAACCTTGTGGTACTCCTTTTTGAAGACTGGCAGATTGAGAAGGTAAGGGATGAATTTTTATGGACAAATGACTTTTTGTGAGATAGTTTTGAAATCAAGGTAGGGAATGGGACTTATGCCTACTTGTAGTAGATGATAGAGGAGGATGTTGTGGTCAACAAGGTTGAAGGCTTTTGTAAAGTCAATAAAGATGTATCAGTGAGCTAGTCTCTATCTATAGCTAGTATTTCATTGCTCAGGGTCCAGTGTGTTATGAACGCATGCTATGTTATGTATAATGTGCTAAGGCCAGAACCCATGCTATTTCTGGGAGAGGGGGTTGTCCGTAGTGATGTACTGGGTGACTTGAACATAGATATTTTTTCAAGCAGTTTGCATAGAGTAGCAAATGATACAGCAGTCTTGGAAACATGTCAGTGACATGATAAAGCAGGCCTCTAAAAAAGCAGACAGTATCACAGCAGACAGAGTAAACTGATGGTGACACCTGCCAGAGCAATCCTTACAAATTATGAGGCATTCATAACTTCACAGCATGGAGATAAGAAAGACATGGGGATGGTATCTGGAGGAGAGGACATAGATACTGGAAGTGGTCAAATACCATATAACTCACAGAGAAAGAGAGAATAAAAGTTAGTTCATAGGTTCATAGGAGGTTACTAGGCTATCAGCCCTAGGACCTTTATAAGCCTAGCCATGTTATACCCTTGTTCCCTTATTGACCAAGTTGTATGGTCTATATTTGCAGTGCTAAGTCTATGATCAGTCACATATGTCTTTGTTGATAAGGTACATGATAATTCTCTCCATGGCCTTGCAAATAAGGCTGGTTAGTCTTATGGGTCTATAGTTCTTAGGGTCAGTTGATGGAACCCCTTTGTGCAAGGGAATTACTGTTGCTGTTTTCCACTCTGCTGGGACAAAGCCAGTACTTAGACTATGGTTGAAGAGAGTCCCAAGTGCCTGCACATACTGTTGCCTGAGCGCACTTGTAGACTAATTATACTCTCCACTGAGGTCCCCATAGGTCCCAATAATGTGTTTAAGTATAAATTTGTTGTAGATTTGTTGAAGAGCTGTTAACAGCTGCACAGCAATGCCAACAAAACATAAATGGGGATTTTTACTCTCAGTATTACTTGCTCCACTCCACAGCACCTAGTTCATTGCTGCACTTCCATTTTCCACAGCCCTTTAACATATCTTAGAGGACTGTTTGGTAAAGATCTCTCCGTTCTTTAGAACTTTAAGTATAAAGTTTCTGTATTTTATCATTTTTGTTTCCCCCAAACATATATATATATATATATATATATATATATATATATATATATATATATATATATATATATATAGCAGTATTACATTACTCATATGTCTGTCTCTGTTCAGGCACTTAAATAAATTTTGCACCTTCATCTCAGCATTCTCCATAATCCTGGGTCTGGATTTGATGCCTTTTATACAGATGTGCATCATCCATACCATACTTACTATACACTAGCACTGCACATTGCAAGGGGAATGCAAATCACTTTGTGTGTCTTGGATTGTGTATTGTTGGTACAGCCCACTGCTGCATTAATGTTCCTAGATGCTTTGGCTGATTATCAAATCATAGTTCACACCTATGCATGTTCTGCTGATTATGCTGAGATGCACACTGACTCACAGACCCAGGCTGCACTAACACTATCCGTGTTCCATCTGGGTGGTTCTGCAACAATTTACAAGGATGATGGTTTGACCTTACCCACAGTTAAGGTCTCTGTAGTAAAGGGCCATGCCATCTCTGTGAATGGGGGTGCACTGCTGTACTTGAGAGCACCACCACAGCCCGCCAAAGCCATAGAACCAGAAATGCTCATGAATTCTGATGTGAGGACACCCACCATAAAGCAAACCACCAGGAGTTTCTGATGACCTCCAATGTCCCAGCCAGCCTGTGATATGTGACTGGTACTAGGGATCAATCAACAGATGCTCAGGTCTATAATCCTTGCACAGTCTATGGCTACCCACTCTGACATGGAGATAACTGGTGTGCTTTGTGGCTTCCATTAGAATGTCACCAAATAGTGCCATTGCCTGATGGAGGCAACAGAGTCCAGAGATAATGCTATGAAAGGTCTGATGGGGTACATAGTGGCACACGCTGCTACCATGGTGATCTCCACACAGAGGATAGCATGCACCACCATCTCTGCCTGTCTAGCAGAGTTGTCCATGGTCAGGGAAAAGGTGCATAGTCAGGGTGGTTGCCCATCAGAGGGAGCACATTCTGCATTTGAGACACTAGGAGTATCCCCATTTGCCAGCCCATGTCATGGAGGTCACAACATAAGCCTTCCAGTAATGAGACAGTTCAAAGATGGACTCCTTACAGGTCCCATTTCAGTAGTAGTAGTAGTACCACATCAGAGTCAAGTTGGAGTTTCTATTCCCATAACATCCAGCTATCACAGTGGCCTCACAACATGGATATATATGGCTCACCCACCCTGTCCTCAGGGCGAAGCTATATGACACATGTCCCTCCTACATAAGTCTGACATGTCGGCACCCATTCATAGGTTCATAGGTTCATAGGTTGATACTAGGCTATCTGCCCTAGGGCATTTATAAGCCTAGCCAGAGTGTGTTTGGCTTTCACCACCCTTTTAGATTAGTTGACTGTGCCTCTGTATAGTAGGTCACAGAAGATAGCCCTTTTGTGGTTAGTTTACTGTGCCTCTGTCTAGCAGGGACACAGAAGAGATCCCAGGGGTAAACCTACGATCTCCCATCTACTCGTCAAGATTTCTCTTGAAGAGGGTCATTGAGGGACTCTGCCTAACATGGATTGGGATTTTATTCCAGAGTGAGGGGAGCCTCTGGGATATGAATCTGTCCCTCCAGCATGTCCTATTTATTTCTGTGCTGAGGTTTAAGTCCCTGGAGCATGTAGCTCTAAGGGATTTGGATTTCCTGAGGTGGAGCATGTCCATTAATTCTGGGTTGGACTTGGCTTTATACGTCAGGCACAGATTGCCTCTGAGTAGGTGGTAAGCAACTGAGTAGAGCTGGAGTTTCTTTAGCCTAACTGCGTAGGGCATCTGTTTGAGTCTCTTGATCCTCTTTGTGAGGTACTTTTGGGGTCTTTCCAGTTGCTGCAGATGTCGGGTAAGGCACATCCCAAATGGGGCATTGTATTCAATTATGGGCCTGATGAGTGATGAGTAGAGGGGCACAATGACCTCTCTTGATCTAGATGTGAACCCTTTCGTGATAAAGTGGGCTATATAGAAGGTCTTTCTAACCACTTTGGCAACGTGATTATCAAAGGAGAGATTGCTATCTACTTGGGTCCAACAGTGGTCACAGAAACACAGAACTTTAATGAAGCTTTCAGGCTCTCAACCCTTCATCAGCATTACACAATATACAAATTTACATCATTTAAATAGAGGAACAATTAAAATCACATGATCAACCAGCCAATGAACTTTTTTTAAAAAGTTATTTAAAAGGGAAATGTTTAAAACATAAAAATATGTACAAATAATGTGTTATACATAGTATATCATTTTTAGTAGTATTTTATAAGTTATTTAGTTGGCGTTTAACTAGTATTGGTTTTATACTAGTAGTGTTATTTAATCCTGGTGGATTTTCAGCCTGTAGTCTTATTATCCACTCTAGTTCTCTTGTTTCTACAAGGTTATTTATATCACCCCCCCTCATACCCACTTGTATTGCATCTATACATCTGAATTTAAAAGTATGTGTATTGAACTCATGTATGTGCTAAAATATTGATATGATAGTTGAGGGTAGGAAAACAAGCTATAAACCAATATTTTTAGAGGAGAATATAGATGCAGATAATGGTAATTTAGTGCCTACTAAAAAGAAGGACACTAGATTAAGATATATAACAACCTTCTCAGGTTACTCTAATCAAATTAGTAACATAATATATAAAAATTGGCCTATACTTATGGCCATGCCAGAGTTAAGTGATATAGTAGGATCCAGACCTAGTTTTGCTTATAGAAATAACCAATGCATGAAAAACATGTTGTGTTATAAGGATTTTGACATAAGGCACAATGTTGGTTATAGTAACAAAGGGACCTACAAATGCTATAACTGCACCTGCTGTGCTGATATTTTGAAGGGGACAATATTTTTATACACCCCATAACGCATAAGAAGTTTTATTTTCATGTTAATGCTAATTGTAATACCACAAAGATTATCTACCTTGCCACTTGTGTAAATTGTCAAGCATTTTATGTAGGGAAGACTATACGGAGGTTGAAAGACCGTATAATTGAACATAGGTCTGAAATAAACAGACAAATACAGACTAATGCCCTATATAAGCACATACATGAGTTCAATACACATACTTTTAAATTCAGATGTATAGATGCAATACAAGTGGGTATGAGGGGGGGTGATATAAATAACCTTGTAGAAACAAGAGAACTAGAGTGGATAATAAGACTACAGGCTGAAAATCCACCAGGATTAAATAACACTACTAGTATAAAACCAATACTAGTTAAACGCCAACTAAATAACTTATAAAATACTAATAAAAATGATATACTATGTATAACACATTATTTGTACATATTTTTATGTTTTAAACATTTCCCTTTTAAATAACTTTTTAAAAAAAAGTTCATTGGCTGGATGATCATGTGATTTTAATTGTTCCTCTATTTAAATGATGTAAATTTGTATATTGTGTAATGCTGATGAAGGGTTGAGAGCCTGAAAGCTTCATTAAAGTTCTGTGTTTCTGTGACCACTGTTGTTCTCAGAGTTTTGTTCTATCTACGTGTTCAGTAATTTTATCTACTTGGGTCCCCAAATCCCTAATTACTTCTTCCGTACTTAATGGATTGCCACCTATGTGGTAATTTGTGGGCACTTTGTTTTTCCCAAAGGGGATGACTATGCACTTTTTGGCATTTAGCTTTAGGCCATGGCTCTGGCACCAGTTATCCATCTCTGTGAGACCCTTTTGGAGGATGCTTGTGTCAGTCGGCGAGTTGATTATGGCACCCAGTTTGCAGTCATCTGCAAACTTGGTCAGCCATAGTCCTCCCATGTTAGCCTGTACCTCAGAGAAATATATACTGAACAAGAGAGGTCCCAGGACTGAGCCTTGTGGGATGCCACTTGTAACTGGTTTAGAGTCTGACATGGCACCTGCAATTCTGACCATGTGGGTTCTATCCCTGAGCCAGTTTGCAACCCATCTTGTGACATAGGGGTTGATATTTATTTATGATGCCCGAGTGGGGTATTGTGTCGAAGGCTTTTGCAAGGTCCAGGTAGGCTGTGTGGACTACGTTCCCTTCATCTATGGCCTTGGTGACTGTTTCAAAGAAGTCGACCAGGTTCAAGAGGCAAGATCTGCCCTTAACAAAGCCGAATTGGGTAGGATCCAGTGTTTGGAGGTTCCCAATGTCTTTGTTTATGAGTTTTATGATGATACGCTTCATAGCTTTGCAGACCAGGCTAGTCAAGCTTATAGGGTGATAGTTTCCGGGGTCCATTGTGGCACCACCTTTGTGGAATGGGACCACTGTTGCTGTACGCCATTCCTTGGGTACATATCCTGTAATAATGCTGAGATTGAACAGTGACTTTATGTGAGGGTTCAGTTCTTCTTAGAGTTCATGTAAGACGAAGCCCGGGACACCGTCCGGTCCCATTGATGCTGTGTTTTTTGCTTTGGAGAGGGCAGCTCTCACCTGTGCATCTGTGATGTCAGGGAGGCTACACTCTGTTGGGATAGACATTTGCTCTTTTGGGGGGGAAGAGGGGGAGAAGTTTGCACTGAACCTGTCTGCCAGGATGTTGGCAATGTGTGTGGGTTCAATGTATTTTTTGTCATTTTGAACTAACTCAGAGCATATCTGGGAGTTGCCACCAAGGTTCCTCACATAACTAAAGAAGGCCTTGTGCTTATTTTTAGCATCTTGTGCAATTTTTCTTTCGAAGCTGGCCTTAGATGATTTTATGAGGGATCATAGTTTCTTGCTAGTACTGATCAGAGATGCCTTCCCTTTTTGGGATTTTGCTCTATCATGTAGTAGCTTCCTCCTTCTGTTGTATAGCTTATTTATGGCTGGGGTCCACCAGACAGGTCTCCTGCCTTTGGAGGAATGAGTCTTGGTTTTATTTGGGATAGCACGATCCATGCATTCCTGTAGTTTTCCATAGAAAGTGTTTGTAAAGGATTCTGTGGTTTGGGCCATATTTTCCACTGGCCCGGGGGCTTTGAAGGATTCCACCTTGGTTTTGAGAAGTGAGAAATTTGCTTTTGAGAAGTTCTTCACCGTGGTTTCCTTGGCTGGGGGTGGGGATGGTCTATGGATGTCCAGTGAGATTAATTTATGGTCAGATCTTACCAATGAGGGGTATACCTCTGGTATGGAACATAGAGTCCCCATGTTGGTGATGATCAGGTCCAATATGGTTTCCCCTCTTGTGGGAGTGGTGACCAGTTGTTCCATAGCATTTGAGTTTATAAATTCTAGGAACCGTTGGCCATGGGTGTTTTGGTTTGAGTAGTGCTCCCAGTCTATGTTTGGGTAGTTGAAGTCACCCAATATAATGGTGTTTGGAGAGACCTTCATATTCTCCAGTGTTCTCAGGAAAGCCGAGTGGGGTTCCTGAGTTTGGGAGGGTGGTCTGTAGCAGGCTACAACTGAAAGGCAGTTTTGCCCACTTTTAGTTGCACATGGATGGTCTCCGATGCTTCATGCAGTGCCACTAACCTGGAGGTGTGGGTATCTTTGATGAATATGGATACTCCCCCTCCTTTTGTGGTTCGGTCCGAGTTTTGGGGCCAAAAAGCATGGTATGAGGTATAACCTGGTAGTGCTGGAGTGCTCTCGAGAGCCTTGAACCAGGTTTCTCTTACTGCACAGATATTGATATTCTCCATACTGAGGAGAGCCTCGAGTGTGTGCATCTTGAGGTTTAGACATCTGGCGTTGAGCAGCATTACCCTTAGTTTATTTTTCTTTGTGTTGTCTATGGAGGTGGGTTTGTCTTTTGAGCCTTGCCTAAAAAAGGCACTATGGGGGGGTGGCAAGAGCCTTAGCCAGTATTCAAAAGCCCAGGGGTGACAGGTGCAAGCCGTCCCTAGCGAAGCAACGTGGCTTGTTGAGCATGTCATCCCAGGCTGACAGACACTGGATCCCCTTTGAATGACACCAATACTTTAGCCAATTGTTAAAATTGATCATTTTGTCTTTATACTGTGGCATCATTCTTGATGAGGGTAAGATGCTACTCAAGGTCAGGGTCATACCGGCCTGGGCTACATGATCAGAGAGCTCCTCTATGCCTCTTTTCATGTAGTCCAGGGAGGTACGTCTCAGGTCATTCACACCAGCATGGACAATGACAGAGTCATATTTGTACTTGCTTTGGAGTGACCTGAGTGCTTGTGTTATGTGGCGGATCCTGGCACTGGACAGGCAGCTTACAGTAACCTTCTCCTTGTTCAGCCTGGTGAGTGGGACGTCAGTGTGTCTGACAATAGAGTCACCTATTACAAGTGTATTATGTGTGTTGTTTAGCCTTAAGGGCTGTGACTGTGTGGCACACTGACTTTGTGAACTATGTGATACGTGGGTATTGTTGTGGTGTAGCGGTTGCTTGGATGTCTGCTTTGGAGGTCTCTGCTGCTTGGGCAGATTTTTATTTAGAGTCTCCGAGTATGTTTTTGTGTGTTTATGTGTTTGGTTTTCTGTTGCGATAGGTCTATGTGAGACTGGATTTGCGGTGTGTGTGGTTACCTTCTCCTCCTGACTGACTGCGCCAGTATTGGGTTGAGAGAGCTCAGCCTCCAGTTTGGCTATATAGTTGCATCTCTCACATATATTTGAGCTTGTTGGGAGGAGGAGAGGGTGGTCTGTGAACATAAGGCAGTTGTAACATTGCCTTAAGATTCCCAGATTCACCAGCTGGACTAGAGAGTAAACCTGAAACTGACTTTTGGACATGCCAGAATAGTATAAGGAACTACTTTTTGACTGATCAAAAAGGACCAATAGGGAACCAAGTACTTAAAGGGAGTATAAGAGGGTGTAGTGCTTTAGTTTATTAGTGCTTACTTATAAGATTACTTATACCTGTAAAGCCTTCCCCAGGTTTATTTGCAGCTATATGTGAATGTGCCCTTAGTCACTTGTGCAAATGATGATGTCTGTGAACCCCCCCCTTCCTCCTGTGAGTTATGAGATTCCTGATGCACAGTGTACCCCCTCTATGCACTACCCAGCATTACCTTTAAAGAACATTGCAGGGGTAAATTTGTTTTATGTGACACTGTAATGTCACTGACTACTGTGCAGGGCCCTCAGATGTGTAATAGACATTACTGCTTCACCTTTCTTACTGTATAACGTACACAATACTGTCTAAAAGGGGTGCATTTCAGCTGCATAACTCTCTACCTACTGACACTGAAAACTGATACAAAGGCTCTTAAAAAGTATGTGTTTCCAGCCAAAAAAAACTGGAATTCTAATCAGCATACAGTCTGAATACTGAATAGCACATTACCCTCCACCCGACTGGTAAAATTGTAGGGTAACTGCTCGCAAACACATTAAAAAAACTGAGCATGACAGAATAGCATAACATTATAAGCATATTATCAAAGACAGTGTAAAATCTGTATACTTTAATGAACAGGAAACTATCTCACAAATCATTTATTTTTCTTCTGAGATGTAACATGCAGGTCCTCTTTATTAAATTATCACATATTCTAGCTGCATAAAAACTATTTGTGTGTGTGTGTGGGCAATTTAGAGAATTTTATTAAGGGGCAAATCAACCTTGAAAATATGAACATACCTCCAAAAATAAGTGCACCATATAACAGGGTAAATCAAGCATGAACATATTTATGTACCTCCAAAGCAGGTATAGTTGAGAGGTCTGTCAGCAGCATCCCATTGCTCTCTGCCATCATCACTGTCATCAGTGCTGGAGGATATGTTTGTGAATGTCACAGAGACTGATGTTCCTGGTCCAGAAGACCCCAGTACTGAGAGATGGGCAGCATGTTTCTTCATGATCCCATTGAATAGCATACAATATGCATTAGATAATCTGCATACAGTGGCTGGGACATACTATAGTGCACAGAGGTTTCTAAATAGTGGAACTGAGCCTTTATCAGACCAAATGCCCCCTCTGTGGTATTACGAGCATGTGAATGGGTGGGGTTCCATTACAATTTGATCATACAATATCAGTTCCTTATTTGTGCTATAAACCAGGGCTCCAGTAGGTATCCTCTGTCACCTGAAAGACAGTAGGGAAATATGGGGAGGAGGCATCTGGCTAAAATCTTTTTGTGATGATATATTGAGTTTGTTCCTGAATTTACCTACTAGGTAAACCTGTTGAATATCACTGTGTAGGAAGTTTTGATAGAGATAACTTGCATGTCTTATGAGAAAATCATGGTCACTGCCAGGTTGCTATGCAAAACATATTGGTTCTTGGCCACAATGTGTTGCACACTACCTGATAGTTGGTGGAATGGAGGCTCTTTCTACTGATTTATTGATGTTTGTGGATACCCAATGGACCCACTATTGCCACATGTGTGCAATATATAGCTCTAAGCACTTCAAGGAGATAGGCACTGCTGTAGAAGTCATGCATGGTGGTGGATCTCTCTCCTGCAGTGTTAAGAAAACTGATATGCTCATCCACATGCAAAAAAATTCAGTGATAAATGGCTTATGTATTCTGCAGGCTGACTTCTATGTCACACCAATTGTGTCCGCTGTTTGTCCCTGAAAGGCATCGTAGCTGGCACAGTGAAAGCTATGCATACTTTGGTATCCACTGGTATATGACGTCCACACATTCCTTCAGATCCAGTCTGTAGGCATACATGTCTGCTAATGTCTGTATAATATCTCTATAAATTCAGAACTTGCCTGTTAGCTGTTGTTCCATTTATAGGTTGTATGTTATCTTCTACATGTAACATTTCTGGTCATGCTACCTGAAGTTGCACTGAGCACCAAGGGAGAGGTTAGTGACACCTATAGATATTAATTTTTGCTGTGTTTGCAAGATGCAGCTCCACAAACATTACCGTTATTTTTACATTTTTACTCAGATGCAACTACTTGTAAACTGTTACTCCTTATGCCTATGAATGGGGATTTGCTTGTGCAGACTTTTATTTACATCTTATTATGCACATATTAGACACCAGTCTTTATCTGCATGTTATCATACAGTCATTTGCATACCCCATTACTACATATGTCTATTCATTGCCTTTTAACATTATCTGGTTCTATGGATTGCTACCAAGTTGCAATTCATTGATTTCAGTGTAGAACCAGGCTGTATATTACACAGCTAGACAGTGACTTGCAGACACAGTTTTGGAGATAATTTGACAACATCCTGTCAGAATGATTTCACTGGAGTACATGCTATCATAAGGCAGCAACTCAAATAACAGACAGCTGATTTTCCTTCTCACAACAGTATTGGCTTAGGCTGAAATTATTTCACACTGACTCTTATATGTTCCTCTTCTTCATTAGAATAAACAATATAGCTAAAAGTTACAAAACTGACCTGAGATCAGTTGGTCTAAGCCTGGCTGATCAGAAGTTAGACTTTCATGAACAGATAGCCCATTTGTGTTGTGGATGACTACAAAGAAAACTTGCTCTTTTCTGTGAGTTGCAGCTGTCTCAGAGTAGGCTATCTAATGGTAGGGGCTGGGTACCTGCCTGTACTCTCTCTCCATAACTCTCAACTACCTAGAGCAAGAAATCTGGACAAAACCATAAATACAAGTGGGATGAAGGCCCAAAAGTAGGGACAATGTTTAAATATTGTTCTTACAAACTTAGAAAGTTGATAGAAGAACAAGTTTTGCATTAGCATGAATTTTCTGAAGGATATGAAGTCAGAAACTCAAATGTCTGTCATCATTTTCTAACTTCAATCTTTAATGATTTACCACGAACTTGCCAGAAAGAACATAATTTTATGAAAAACAGACAAAAAATATGATGCTAAAATCTGGACATTCTGCAAAAACTGTAGAGTTGAGAGGTATCTCTCTCTTGCTTGCACGCCCGCACGCGCGCGCGCGCGTGTGTGTGTGTGTGTGTGTGTGTGTGCGTGTGTGCGTGTGTGCGTGTGTGCGTGCGTGTGTGTGTGTGAATTTTAGATCCTGGCAAACTGGTTTATTTGCATGCTAATAGGAAATTTTACACTTGCCATGCAAACCATCTTCATGTCCACAAAATATATTTTTGACACTTAACTTTGTGAAAAATTGCTCCTAAAAAAATAAAGTAGAGACTTTAAATTATTTAATGAATTTATCAATTCTTATGATCAAACACTTCTTTTTAGTAGTGTTTTAGCAGTACAGCTTTCACTGTCACATTGAACATACGACTCTAATTATCCCTTCACATCAGTATGCTCTTTAACTGTGTGAATTAAGATGTTGGCAGACATTTTTGGATCCTGGCAAGTGATTGTTCCTTCTCTCATAAACATGTACACATTATTTAACAAACTTAAAGTTAGTAAGAGTACAGGAAGAGGATGAACAGCTACATAGGGCTATCAGCAATATTTTGCCTGGCTCACTAGATGGATTTTTTTTCTTTTGGTATTTTCAGATATGTGTGTGATTTCCTTATTTCCCATTTAGTCATCTATTCACGTAGGGGAAGCTTGTGCTTTACAGCACTTAGCTATGGCTTTCTATTCACTATTTGTTTCACTGTTTCCTGGGCCACTGATGGGGTCAGCCCCTGATCAGTTTAATAGCATATATATATATATATATATATATATATATATATATATATATATATATATATATATTTTAATGTTTTACAAACACCACCATGCTTTCCGTATCTTACCAGTATGCTTCTAAGTCTGCAAAATAAACATTTGCCTGTTATAACAAGGCAATCAGACTTCACAAATGTATAGAGATAGAACCACAATCCCATTTTAATATTAGGGATTCAGTCTGGAGACAGTGCAGACAGTCTCATAATCCAGAAATTCTAGATAAAGTCATTGTTTTAGGCAACCTTGCCAAAATTAGACAGATATTATAAACCTTCCTTCTCTCAGTTTTAAAAATCCACTGTCCCCTCCCAATCAAAGCACTGCTGGAGACAAGGCAATTGTGTCACAGAATTTTCTAAAATGCAGTCCGCACCAGTAGGAACTCCATGTCCACTAGTGACCTCCTCATGAACTTCTTTAGAATACCCTTTATCACTGGTGAACAATCTCCACAAGCAAGTACACCCCTTTATATTCCCCATTCTCCACTTTGTATAGGAAGCGAAAAGAAACATACAACCTCCTTGATAAAATTCCCTTTGAAACCCTATCAGGGTCATATAATTCACATCTAAATCAAGGGAGGTCATTGTGCCTCTTTACTCATCCCTCATCAGGCCCATAATTGAATACAATGCCCCTTTCGGGATGTACCTTACCCGACACCTGCAGCAACTGGAAAGACCCCAAAAGTACCTCACCAAGAGGATCAAAGGGCTCAAATAGATGCCATATGCTGCCCAGTTAAAGAAACTCCAGCTCTACTTGGTTGCATACCGCCTGCTTAGAGGTGATCTGTGCCTGACGTATAAAGCCATGTCCAACCCGGAATTAATGGGCATGCTGCACCTCAGAAAATCCAAATCCCATCGAGCTACGCGCTCGAGGGACTTGAACCTCATCACTGAAATAAATAGGACATGTTGGAGGGACAGATTCATAACCCAGAGGCTCCCTTCACTCTCCCTTCACTCTGGAATAGAATGCCAGTCCAAGTTAGGCAGAGTCCTTCACTGACTTTCTTCAAAAGAAATCTTGACGAGTGGATGGGAGATCGTAGGTTTACCCCGGGTATCACTTCTGTGTCACTGCTAAACAGAGGCACAGTAAACTAACCTCGAAAAAGGGCATAGTAAAACATTTAAAATGGGTGGCAAAAGCCAAACACACTCTGGCTAGGCTTACAAATGCCCTAAGGCAGATAGTCTAGTATGAACCTATGAACCTATGAACCTATGAACCTATAATCTTCACCCATGGCTCATTAAACTTGGTAAACAGCATATTTCATCCTCATTCATTATATTTACAATGCCATTCTGCTATGGCTTTATGTCTATCCTATGGAAAAAAAATATACAGTTGAACTCTTTCCCAAAGTAGAAATGCCTAAACCCACAGCTGATGATTGACACAACTCCATCATTCCAACACTATTTAACATACTGGAAAAACTAGTACACTCCCTTTTGCTTACCTTTATAAAAAGATGCAGACACCTGTCAATACACCGACATGTCTTCTGGACCAAAGTATAGCTTAATCACAAGATCTTGGAGTTTTACAGACCTTACACAAGTTCAGACCTCAAAACAAGTGTGAAAGAACTAAAGGCGGAGGTGTATCCAACTTCATTAAAGACAACTACACCTCAAGACTGGTCAAACAGTACTACTCCCTAGGTCTACTCCAAGTCCTACTAACTGTAGATAAAACCCCCTTCCATATCATTGTTATCTGTAGGTCCCCACCATGAACCACTAGAACCACTCTGCCTACCTGGACCTACTTGAGTCACTCACTATACAGCCAAACACCTTGGTCATGGGTGATTTTAACTATCCTTCCATCGACGGGGAGTCATAAGGTTCTTGGACTTTGTTAATACAAATGCTTTGGAACAGTCTGCACAAGCATAGGGGGTCTCTGCACTACCCCCCTTGTGTTGCCCTCCCTGGTAAGGTCTGATCATAAATCAGTCTTGTTTGAAGTAAAGATTATACCTGGCAGCCCCTCAAGAGCAAAAAAGGATGAAAAATTTCTCCAAAGCAAACTCTAGCCTCCTAAGTGATGGCATGAATAGTTTCAACCCCCCTGCTACCACTGTTAACAATCACTGCTATACAGAGGTGTACAGAAATGCCCTGGATAAACACTTATACAAATGTGCAGACTTGGCTGTACCTGAATGGATCAAAACAAGGTCCTCATAAAATACAAGCCATTGTGGTGGACATCAAGCATAAATAGGTTATATAACAAGAGGAAGAAACTAATGTCTAAGAACAAGAGGGAACTGACTCAGCAGATGAAGGACACCCTCCACAGCTTGAACAAGCAAACTAGATATCTTGTAAAGTCCACTAAAGCCAATTATTAAGCTAAATTAGCAACCTAGCTAAGAATAATCACAAGGCATTCTTTAGCTACATCAGAAATGTAAGAGGGAAGGCCCAGCTTTGTGCCAAACTAGTAGTGGACGGCACCACTCAGAGTGACCCTGAGGACATTGTCAACCTGCTAGCAGACACATTTGGTGCAAACTTCACCCCCCCCCCCCCGTCCCCACCAGACATATCAAAAATCATACCTGTCACCAGTACTCTACCTAGTATCTCCAAAGAGCAGGTCATAACCACACTCTCCATGGCCAAAACACAGTTTTTATGGGACCAGATAACATCCCAGGCTGCCTACTAAATGGTCTAAAACAGGACCTAGTGGAACCACTTAGCACTCTCTTCAACCACAGTGCTGGCTTTGTCCCAGCAGAATGAAAAACAGCAGCAGTAATTCCCTTGCACAAAGGGGATCTATCAACTGACCCTGGGAGCTATAGACCCATAAGCCTAACCAGCCTTATCTACAAAGCCATGGACATTATCAACATAGACATGGGTCACCTTCAAACTCTTGACCTGACATAATTTGGCTTCGTTAAGGGTAGATCATGCTTATTAAACCTGGTGGATTTCTTTGAGAATGTCACCAAAGCCCTGGATGAAGGCAAAATAGTACATGCAGCCTATCTTGACTTAGCCAAAGCTTTTGGCACAATCTCCCCTTCAGGCATCATTGAGAAACTCAGCCAGCTGGGAATTAACCCATATGTCACTAGATGGGTAGCCAACTGTCCCACTGACAGAACACATACAGTCAAAGTTAGGGATTCCATCTCTACCTGCAGACCAGTTATCAGTGGTATATCACAAGGATCTGTGCTGGGCCCCCTACTGTTTCTTAGAAGTCCAGATGAAAATAGATGGCCTGCGGCTCACCAAGTTCGCCGATGACTGCAAACTGGGTGCAATCATTGAGTTTCCCAACAAATGACTGGTGCCAAAGCCACAGACTTAAACCAAACACAAAAAAATGCATTATCATCCCTTTTGGAAAAGGGGAAATCCCTGCAAATTACAATATTAACAGTACCTCCTTAGCTCAAACCCTGTGGTGAGAGATTTGGGAGCACAACTTGATAGCAACATTAACTTTGATTGCCATGTTTCCATACTGGTAAGGAAGGCCTTCTATATTGCATATCTCATAAGTAAGGGCATCACATTCAGAGCTAAGAATGTTATAACTCACCTGTACTTATCCTTCATCAGACCACTAATAGAGTACAAGAAAAATCAGGACCTTCAACACATGACCTACATGGACAGACTGAAAGCCCTGTCACTGTACTCTGTATCTTATAGGCTGCTTAGAGGTGACTTGTGCCTGGCCTACAGAGCAGTCTCGGACTTTGCCGTAATGGAAATGCTTTACATCTGCAAGTCAAATGGGATAAGATTCACTCACTGTAGAGATCTTAATCTCGCCTGCAACATTAACAGCATATGCTGGAGAGACAGATATGTCTCCCACAGATTGCCATTCCTTTGGAACAAACTCCCACTTCATGTAAAACAGAGCTCCTCAATGACCCTATTTAAGCATAACTTGGACAACTGGATGGGAGACCATAAATTTACCCTAGGGGTGTTTCCTATGTCCCTCTTGGTTAAGGGCAGTCAGTGCTGATCATAGACTCACACTGCAAATATAGACCATGCAACTTGGTCAATAAGGGAACAAAGGCATAACATGGCAAGGCTTAGAAGGCCCTAGGACCAATAGCCTAGTATCCTCCTATGAACCTATGAACCTATAAGGACAAAAATAATATAACTGGATCAATATTTATAGGCCCAAGTAAAACAACTGATCTTGTGGATTACTTATTTGCTTATGAACATCGTCCTAGCAGACCTTTATACAAAGGTTACTCAATAGTTCAAAGAATATATATATATATATATATATATATATATATATATATATATATATATATATATATGGGTCTATATTATAAGCACGAAAGACCTTTTCAGCGAATACGAAAACAGCGACACATATTGCGCGAACCGCAAAAACACTGAAAACCGCGAAATTCAAAATCTCGAATCGTCATAGTTGGCCAACCCCACGCCCGCTACATACTACCTAGCCAAACAAAATAAATAAACCACATACATACATACAGTAAACAAAACCCTACTTCTAACCCTACACTAAACCTTGCATACATTACAATCTATGCACTTACCATAACCCGCACCCTAACCCTAAGGTCCGTAACTATCTCACACTTACCTTAAGGAGCTATACCGCAGAAGGGCCAACTATGATGATTCAGCATTTCTAATTTCGTGCTTCAGGACGATTGGTACTTTTGCGGTTTGCTGAATACCTGTCGACGTTTCCGTATTTGCGTAATGGACCTTCGCAGTTCTAACAGGGAACCTTTATATATATATATATATATATATATATATATATATATATATATATATATATATATATATATATATAAAATAAAAAAGGTCTTTGTAAAAATAGTTACCTTTGACATTGGGCATCACCATCCACAACCAAGATGTGTCATAAAGCTCTTTCATAAAAAAAAAAAAAAAAAAAAAAAAAAAAAGCCAATTATATTCATAGCTCTGAACCTCTTAGCACAAAAATCTGGACAAAGGCAAAAATAATGGGAATATTGCTCTTAGAAACTTAGAAAGTTGCTAGTGTTACCATGCATTTTCTGAAGGAAATTAACTCAAGTGTCTGCCATTATTTAGTTAATTCAGTCCTCATCGATTTGTCACAAATACCCAGAACACAGCAAATTTTATGAGGAAATCTGGACATTCTGCAAAAATCTCAACAGTCGAGAGCTATGATTATATTCTATGTAAATGATTATGTTATTTATAGAGCTGAATTCTTCCTCAATGCTATCAAAAAAGCAACTAGAGAATGACCTCATAGCATTTATTTTTTGCATATAATATCTGAAACTCCCGAATGCCAGAAAAACAAAAGCCATGATATTCTGAACAAAACAAAAATGGTTGTCTTTATCATACAACTGGCACAAAGCAGACAAACATCAGCAGCCATTAGAGACCACATTTCAAAATGGTTTAGATATTGTCTCAACACAAATCTAAATTTCCAGTGCTATATTGATCAGGAAAAAAGCAAAAATCAGCAAACTACCATTTTGTTTGAGAATTGCTTCATGCTTTTACTCAACCAGAGATAGCAGTGCTGTATTAATATAAGACCTCTAGCACAGCTAGAACACAGATTACCAAGATTAGTAACCTCAAATAAAAAAAATCACATCTTTCCAAGCTACCTGCAACTATGTCTGTTGCCTCATCACACTAGCCCACTATATGGTACAGTATTGCAACAAAAGACTGATTTTCTTCTAGGACTCTCCTCTTTAAACTGCTAAAAATTATATAATTTTCCTTCCTGGGAAATGGAATTTTATTCAGGAAAACTGATTAAACTTCAGAACCCTTTCAAGTAATTGCTCAACTTTGCTAACACCTCTCGGTAAGCTCTGCTACAGAGTCTGTAGATGCTCCATATTAGCATACAAACTCTGGGAGTTTCTGCCCACATCAGATTTAAAAAAAAAAATAAACTAGTTCCTAGCCAGAATTTTGGACTAACAAAAAAAAAGTGCTGTTTGATTTAGTGATTTTGTTTGGTGTAAATGCTTCACCCATGGTGGAACAACCTGACACCACTAGAACATCATGTCCTTGTGGTGTAGGACTGCATTGTCTAAGAACAGTTTATCCATACCTCTGTAAAAGATAATGTATGCATTATGAATAATTTCCCAGTATTCCATTTTCCTCTTTCTCCATTTATATATATGTTTCATTCATCCTTTGCTCCATATGGTTATGGCCTTTCTTTGTATCTTCTTATTGAAATCCACAACCACTCTTCATGATTATTAAATGCCATCACTTTAGTAGCCATATCTTAGATTGTATTCCTGAAGGAAAAACTCCTTTAATTGCTTTAATGTGAAATTCCATCCATATTCTAAAACAAAATAAAGTTGCAATAACTTTCTTTGCAACATCCTATGCAAATCTACAACTGCTGGTTCAAGACTGTGTAAAGTCCATAGTTCATTAACCACTTCTTAGTTTGTAGATACTGTAATATAAAAAATCATTGGAATTTTTTAAGTGCAAATAACCTTTTATAATGTAGAACAATGTCAGACAATATCAACTTTACTTTTAATAGGCTTTTCAAAAATGTCAGCATTCTTTTTTTCTGCATGTTTGAAGATTATATTTTTTGGCACTGATGACTACAGTTCTATTTTATTACAGTTTAGGTGATGATGTTAAAATATACTTCTTACATCATCTATGATGCCATTAAACAAGCTATAATGAGGATGTTAATTTTTTTCTGTAATAGGTTTATTACCACAGTCATTTAAATCATCAATTAGACTAAAGTTTTGATACAATATAGAACTTGTTAGCTTTCAAAAATATACTGCTACAGGGGACTGCCTGCCAATTTAAAAAATGCATACATAGCTACTGTATATGATTAAACAAGAATACAACAGACTGGGATTAAGACTTAACTGATATCTTGAAGTAATTAAAAATAAAAATTGCTTTAGGCAATTATTAAATCAGTAGTTCCTGACATGATCCAGACCATTTAATTCTTATAAAAAATGTGATGCAGACACAAGGATGAAGTGTATAAGGGATAATCCCTGCTTATAACAAGTTGCATGCAATATTAATGCATCTAGCTGTTTAAGGTACAGAGGGTGCACTGAACATTGTCTACCATAAAATCATAGTATTAGTAAAACACTGCTGCAGAGTGTGTGTGTGTGTGTGTGTGTGTGTGTGTGTGTGTGTGTGTGTGTGTGTGTGAGAGAGAGATGCACATGTGTGTATGGTGTGAGATGGTTTGAGAATAAACACAAGATGAGGACTGTCATGGATGGTACCTTGCAACCATAGCATTGCAGAGACCCACAGAGGTACCTGAAGTGCTACCATGCAATCTAAATATGCTTTGAAGTAGTACTTAGATGTTTTCTGCATATATCAATGATTTTCAGAAAGTTCACTGAATTTGATGAGCTCAGGCTCAGTATATGATCAGTGGATGATCTTTCTGTCCATAGCCTATGACTAGCTATCCCTTCTGAAGAAATGTGTACCTACCTTCCATAACAACTTTTGAATAATTTTCACAACCCATTCTTCAAATTCCTCTCTTTTAATAGGTAAATAGGAAAGCATCAGTGTTGCATTTTACTGAATTATCCTGCATCTTTATTTAGTCTTCATTGTTGCATGGTCTAAAATACTTATTGGATATGTTCTGAGGCTTTCAGTTAAATGCTCATGCTTTAGTGCAACACAATTTCTCTCCAATCTAACCCAGTTATTGTACTTTGAGAAATCATATTTAAATTTTGTCTTGTTTCACATCTTCCAGTCCACATATTCTCGTATATTTTTTCAGAAATCTCACCTCTTTTGTTATATTTTCCCTTGTACATCACCCTGATCTAGCTTCACTATTGCACATCAGGTTTCATTCCCCATCCATGAATAATATTTCCTGTGGGAAAATAATTACCTCTCACATAATTCTCATATGCTTTGTAATAGTAGGTTTAGGTGGAATATAAATACATGCCAACGTAATCCTCCTTTTCTGCCAATAACCCCTTATTACCACAAATCTACCATTGTTATCTTTCTTTGCCTCCTCTATCATTATTGGAGCCTTTCTCACAATCAGTAATGTTACCCATTTTCCTTTGTCTCTGGTACTCTGCTAAACTGCCATTTTGAAATTCTTTGTTTACCAAATTCACATGTTCATTTCTATCTATGGGTGCCTCATGTAACATTGTTTTTTGTACTCTTCACTTTTAAATATAAATCAATGTTCTTTGCTTTTTATCCATAACTACAATGCCATTCATATTCCATGAAATGCTTGATAAGACAGTTATTGTAATAAGATGCTACGACTTTCACATATTCTACACAACAGCTTTTTGAATGTATGTTTCCAGCTTGCAACCTAAATGCACACATTAATATTTTGGATCCCAGTCTTATATGCATTTGCATCTTCTTGTCTCTGTTTGGGTCCATGTCACATTTTCTCTGACCTTTTGTTTTGATAACAAATAATAAATATAATTTTCATATTTCTGTTGACTAGGTTCTTGCATGACATATTTAATATTAGTAGTGTTGTTAGTTTTATCTTCATGTGTTTTAAATGGTGGATCAGAAGGGCAGCATTCCAGCTCAGGGGTGTAGATGGAAGTTTCTGTTATCTTGATTCATAATACTGTTGACCCCAATCCACATGACATTTTAAAAATAAAGAGATATGCACATGCTTCTAGGTATTGCAAAACATATGGGGGATTCAATAAAATCTACATGGTCATTGTCTACTGTGTGAGAATCATGCTGTAACACGCACACAGTATCAACAAGTTTTGGATTCAGTAAGCACCTTGTAGAGGCGTGCACCCCCGCACAAACAAGGTAAACACTGTGGCATGCTAATTACAGCATAAGCAGTTGAATTGCATGCTAATCACCCAATCCCAATCCAACATGGTGCAACTATTCAACAAGCTATAAAGCAACCATGCAGACTCTGTGCGGGTTTTCCTTTGGATTCCAAAACCTATTAGAATATAGCCATGGGAAGGAGTCTACATGGAAAGAAGGTTAGTAAAAGGTCGGGGATTTGTACAGAAATTACTTTAATATGTGACTGCAGAGACATATTTGACTTAGATTTGTAGGTTGGAGAGAGAAAAGGGTAGTAACAGTAATAAGATATCCTTGTTTGTGCCATAAAAGAAATGCAGCTTTCTCCCCCCCCCCCCCACAAGGAACAGGAACATGACACAATTGGCTAACAAAGCATCTTTGAAATGCTAAAAGTGTTATGAAATAACCTGTCCCTGAAACATACCTACAGATTTAATTCAGAATATCCCATGTGAAAACATTGCCAATTATGTATATCTGTGAAATGGCCTGACAAACTTAACCCATGCCATCAGTATACTTCTAACTAATGCATACAGATAAAAGTGTAAACGCCTGTGCTAATCAAAATAAACATATAAAACTATTCATAATTAAATGTCAGCATATGCAGCATGTTGCTGACAAAATGCAGGTATACCATCTCAAAATCAATAATCCTCTGTGCGTATATATATATATATATATATATATATATATATATATATATATATATATATATACATCCCAAAGTAATAGCCTCTCTTCTGTGTTCACCATTTAAACAAGTCTGCTTACCTTCAGTTTCCCATAGCTACACGGTTGCCTTCTGGTGTAGATTTATGTCTGTTAGCATGCTGAAGATGCAAATGAGGTTTGAACTTATTAGAATTACTGAATCCCAAAAAACTGGATCCGTGTATGTGATGTAAACATAGTGCAGACACTCCCTCAGTGTTTGTTTTTAATGGATTGCAATTGTGACTGATTAGTGATTGGGAGAAGGAAAACATAACAGCAATGCAGGCTACCTTGCTTCCACTGGGTGTGTCAGCTTAGATCTACAAAGTGTTAGATGTAAGGTTGGAAATGTAAGTAAACAGTACACGTCACAGGTTGTGTTCCTTAACATCCAACCTGCTCTTCATTTATTGGCAACTGCATATGATATTATTTCCACTTAATATCCTCACACATTTAAGGCCAATGATATAGAATGGCTTACACACTGCATGTCTCAGATTACTGTCTAGAAAAATGAAGAATGACCAACAAACACAGAAATGTAATACAGAGTTGTATATTTGCAAGCAATAATCATGACTGGTTACATACATACATACATACATACAAATGTTTCAAGCACGGGCATTAATGCCCTTCTAGCTTGCCAATATACCAAAACACTCATTCCCATAATAAATGTCCAGGCTGTTCCTAAAAATATCTAAACTAGTACTTGCTTTAATGTAATTTGGTAGTCTGTTCCAAGCATCAGAGAACCAATTAGTACACTTCTCATTCCTATAGAATCTTCTACATAGGTTATCTGATGATTCTCTAGTACTTTTTGATAATCCCAAACATTTCCAGAGGTAGTTGTCCCTAAATGCTCTATATACCCGAATAAGATCTCATTTGAAATATCTGTAAGAGACACTGTACAAGTTCAGATATTTTAGTCTTTCATAATAACTTAGATTTTCACATCCATGGATGCCCTTGGTATATTTCTGCTGTACTCTTTCCAGTTTATTCATGCTTGTTTTCCTATAGGGTTTTCATATTGTTATTCCATACTCAAGTTTGGGTCTAATGTAGGTAACAAACAATGACTTCATTATGTTTGATTTCCTAGACTTTATAAGTCTTTTTATACAACTTATAACTATCATTAGCCAATTGGTTGATATGATTAGAAAAATTCATAGCTGAATCTACCCATATACCCACGTCCTTAAATGAGTCTACAGTTTCAATCACTGTGTATTGTATTAAATATTCACCTTTCGGTTTATGTCTCCCAAATCTCATATGCTTAGTTTTTGATGTATTTATCAACATATTATTCTCCTGTGCCCAAATGGTCAATTTAGTCAAATTATTTTGTAGACATGCCTTATCTGTAACACTTGTAATCAGTTTACCCAATTTCAGGTCATCAGCATATAGACTGTAGAACACCTCAGATGAAAAAGTAAGGTCTGAAAGGTACAATCTAAGTAAGTAAGGGCCTAGGACAGAGCCCTGTGGGACACCTTGACTGTAATCAAGGATTTCACCTGTCCAGTTGGTGTGTGATACTTGCCATGTCCTATTTGTAAGCCATGCAGCTATCCATATTATCAACAGTACATCAATACCTAGTTGTACTAATTTATTGATCAGTGCTTTGTGTATGACCCTGTCAAATGCTGAAGTTAAATCTATATAAATCACATCACAGCACAATTTTTCATTCATAGCTGTTATTATATTGTTATAGAACATCATGTTACAGGTGCTAATAGATCTA
This sequence comes from Protopterus annectens, assembly GCF_019279795.1. Classification (NCBI taxonomy): domain Eukaryota; kingdom Metazoa; phylum Chordata; order Ceratodontiformes; family Protopteridae; genus Protopterus; species Protopterus annectens. The sequence continues at coordinate 94,049,387 of NC_056731.1, read as the reverse complement.
TTTTCAACATATGCATGCTGATATATTGTTTCAAGTCCCATCCTATCCAGTTCTGGCAATAACTTAATCAGTATTACCTTCTCCATTATTTTTCCACAACATGAAAGTAGACTTAAGGGTCTATATGATTCTGGGTTTGTCCTACTCCCCTTTCCCTTAAAGATGGGTTTAATAAGTGCATTTCTCCAATCTTGAGGAGTTTCCCCATATTTATATGACCTAGGGAATAATAGATATAATGGTAGTGTAAGTGCTTGCTGAAGTGTTCTCAGGTCATTGTTACGTATTCCGTCTCCTTCCTGCACTGTTTGTATCCAGACTGGTTGTGGGGTCTGTATTGCCACATCAAAAAAGCTGTTAATCGAATGGCATTATAACAGAAAATGCGGTTAATAGAACTCACTTTTGTGGGGGGGGGGCCTGCACCCCTCACATCCCCTGCTAATTATATATACCAACTCCGAGATTGCACTACAGTGAGGAAAGGGCAAATTTTCCAGTCTTCACTGTACTGCAATCTCACAATACACAGTTGTTTTATCGGCATTTTTGGTTATAAAGCCGCTTGATTAATGGCTTTTTCAATGTGGTAACATAGACCCCTGGTTGTGTGATCACTAGGTGCAGTACATCCAAAACTAATAAGTGTGCAAATAGCGCTTGTATGGTTTGATATCACTGTAGATGCTCTTGCAGTTGGTTCTGTGCAGACTGGGTTCAATTCTTTGCTGCAAAGCTGTTTGTGTGGCAAAGAGGGATAAGGCACCCATCCTGCGTTCTGAAGGTACTTTGGAGTGAGTGTTCAAATCCAGACCTATGTAGAAATATCTCATGTGTACTAACATTTTCTGTTTTGTATGTCATAGATTACTTTTCCTCATTTCAACTACCTCTCTCTCTTTTTTTCTTTTTGGGGCCAGTGTTTGCACGATGCACTGCGTAGTGCAAACACAGGAACCAGATAAAAATGAATGTCAGATTTGGCTATGCTTATCTCGTTTGTGTGAAGTGTGGCAGTGTGAAAACAGGACAACTGGCCCAGCCATGATGCAAACAGGACCCAGACAATCAAAAATAGAAACTGGATGCATTTAGTTATTACTATTGGGCATCATGCAAACCTGCTAAGTGACATTGCATGGCAGTTAACAGCAAGACATTAAGAAAGATTATTGAAATAGGAAGTGTCATGTAACTAGTCCTGTGGCAGCAGGTGTAAGTGAAGGGCTGGATTACAGATTATCCTGGGTTCTAGTACAGGGTATGCAACCTTTGCTTTACTGTTGTGACATTGTAGTTTATAGCAATGAATTGCAACATAGACAAGTGTTTTCTCAACCTTCTCCTGGCAACAGGTGGAAGTGTAAGGCAGCCATACACACAAACTTTTACTGTTGTTCCACTTCCCATTATAGTCACTCTCACTTATTACACTTGACATATTGGAGCTGATATGAATTTTATGTATGAGGGCTGAGACACCAGTATTGTGTCAGTTATTTATGTATATATCTATGTATTCTCGCATTTATTATCAGATGTATGGCTTTGTGTATACTGTGTACTATATTCCTGTAAGTATATTTCTGTGATCTGGACTGGGATGGCCTTCACATTTGCCTAACACATGTACACAACTGCCTGTACATCCAATAACCTTGAAATTACAACTGCGATTATGTAATGCCTCACTGCTTACCACAGTTGTGCTCAGCTTACCATCATGCAAAAGCTGTGTTGAGGGGTGTGCACTGTCGAGCACCATGTTTGTGTGATGGTAAGCAGAGCACAACAGTTTCAAACAGTGCACACACTCCCAGTAAATGCAATAACTGGAACTGGTGAGAAAGCATCATTCTCCATTGCTCTTGATCAGTGATAAACATAGCAGGTGTTTGTGGGGAAGGTGTCATGTTTAGGGGACAGAGATGGGTGGGGGTCCAGGAGTCCAAGATTTTTATTGGGCTCCTAGTTAAGATCCACAGGGCCAGACTTCTGCAGGGTGTCTATTCTGGCTCCCAGTATAAGCCAGAAGCTTAGGATAGTTTTGCCTGGGCTGTAACCAGTGCCACCAAGTATCCCATGCACTGGTGACCAATGTAAGCATCATTACAATGACCTATACAGGAGGAAGAAGGATACCTTTGATCGCTGGATCAAGGGATTTAGGAGTGAGGACATCCCACACCTGTGTAAGTATCAATCACAATAAGTACTTGTAAGACTTGCTAAATGTAGGCAAGACTGGTATTCATAATGGTGTTCTGTTCTATTTTCCCGAGAGCTGTCAGTGATTGGGAGGTGAATGTCAGAAGCCATGGGGCTAGATTGGCATGGATGAGGGAGCAGCAGAAGAGTAGTATTATTGTAGCATTCAATATTAAAGATAGCATGTTTGGTATTTTATAGAGTTGTATCAAACTAAGCATGCATATCTCAAATGTAAAAGCAAGTATGCGTGCATTAATCTGCAGCACAAACCAAGAGTCCAGTACTGGAATATCAAATTGATCATGCATATCTCAACTGTAAAAGCAAGTATGCATGCATTAGTCTGTAGCACAAATCAAGAGTACAATATTAGACTTTAGTCAGAGGTTGTGGGTTCAAATGCCACACTTCCCAACTAAACAATGCTGTTAATTTTTCAATAATGTTTAAATTTAAATTAAAATCTCTATACCAGTGGTGCAAATGCCCTGCTGTAAACTGTAATCTGTATAACTGGAACATTAATATGTGCAATATATGCACACTTCAAGGATTACAAGCTCTAGTATAGTGAACATCTGTTAGGAAGTGGTAGTCTTAAATGTAAAAGTTAAGATAATAGAGTAAAATAATTGATTAATGCTTTGTATGTCACATATGAAGGTGCTAATCTTATTTCTTTTTTTCTCTCACCCTAACCCTTATCTCTCTCTTTTTATTTTATTTTGTATTATTTATAATAAAATATTTCTTGTGTCATTACTTTTTATTTTATTTTATTTTCTGATTTTTTTAAATTTTATTTTATGTTATTTTATTTACTATAAATTAATTTTATTTGGATTTTATTTTTTTTATTTATTTTTTTTATTTTATTAATCAATGTGTACCACATCAATAAATGCTCCACAGCACAACAGGGTAGTCCTGTCCCACAGGATCTACCTGCCCCCACTTCACCAGCTGTAACACTGTTGCCCAGCACATCTGGGAGCCAACCTGGCAGCACCGCCTCTGCTGCCCCTGCATTAGCTGCCCTCTCAGGTAGTCCTGTTCCAGAAGCTGGTCCAGTGGTTCCCTCTGGGAGTAGTATCAGAGGTGGTGATTTTATCACCCACACAGAGTTGCCAGGGATGGTGCATAGGGTTGTGCACTGCTCTGCTGGTATACACCTCCACCTGCTGTAGAGGCAACTCTTCTTCATTTTACATAGTACCAAGAGGAAGAGAAGATGCCAAGCAGTCCAGCCAGTGGTGGACTGAGGTACCAGTGATGACAGTCCAGTGGGTGAGAACTCAATTCTCACTTTCATCCAGCTTGACGACCATTAGTTTGGAATGTCCCCATCCTCACCCCAATCCTGGTGTCCCCCAACCTTTTGTGTCCATCACTGTCCCTGTCTCTTATCTTGTTTGTCTTGTCTGTCTGCAATTGCTTCCTTACCTACCCAACGTACGCTGGCCCAAATTGCTTCCTTACCTACCCAACTTATGCTGGCCCAGACATTCCTACATCCCTTCCCCAATATTCCTCTTTCTCTTCAAAAAAAAAAAAAAAAATTGTCCCATACATTGCTCTCCATTTAGCACATGTCTTCTTGACACACTTGATTCAGTCCAGCTGGCTATACAACATGATTGCATTGTGGTCCACCCATCTGTCTGGAGATGACAGTCCAAATTCAGTTAATATTTTCCACATATGTTCACTTTACACTGTTAAAGAAATGGATAGCTATGGCTCTTTCCTATCTCCGTCCTGCACATTTCTGCCCTGCTTTCCTTTTGTTCTTTCCCCTGCTTGATCCCCACTTCATCACTGTCCTATCTACCCATTTTATCTCTTTAAGGAATTTTTGCATGAAGGAGTTGATTGTGCACCAATGCGCAGCAACGGGGAATGGCGGCAATGTATATACATGTATTTAAAAGTATTGGATATGGTGACAATGTATTTCAAAGTATTAGATACACCTGTATTTGAACCCAGTACCATCAGGCCACAGCAAGGAATGTATCAATGCATTAGCATGTACTGTCACAGAGTCAGTTAAGCAGCAGATGATCCCTCATACAGACTTATAATCTCCTACCAAAACAGTATTTCCTACTCATTAGGGGTTTTTGTTGACCGGGTGGTGAGGAAATCCTTTACCCATATTGACCATATGTTAGTAGATTCTTGGGATTTTTTTGGGTCAGATAAAGGAAGAACATTATAGTGAGGGGGTTAACTTTTCCACAGTTGATGCTGTGGACTTATTCACTTCTATACCCCATGAGTTAGGCTTGGAATATTTTCATGAGGTACTAGTTGAGAAAACTAATTTGGGGAACACCATGGTCAATTTTATTATGGTGTTAATGGAGATTATTTTGATGAACAATTTTCTTAGTTTTGGTGGGGAGTTTTTCCACCAGACAAACGGTATAGCAATGGGTAATAGTTGTGCACCTTTGTTTGCAAACTTAGTCATGTACCGTTGGGAAAGTGAGTTCATTTTTAAAAGTCCATTTAAAGACTTTTGGGTGATGTACTTAAGATTCTTGGATGATCTTTTCATTCTTTGGAAAGTAGGGTATCAACATACCAACTTCTTAGATTTTCTTAATAATCTTTGTGATTATTTTAAATTTACTGGTAACAGTGGTAGCTCTAGGATTAACTACCTGGATGTCTGTATTTGGAAGGGCTCAAATAAGAAGTGTTTTCGGTCTAGTGTTTACCGAAAACCCACTTTTTCAATTGACTATCTTGAGTTCTGGAGTTGTCACCCCCACTTTGTGAAAAGGAATATAGTGAAAGGTCAGATGGTGCATATAGCCAGAATGTGCTCTGACATTGGCACAGTCAAGCTGGAAATGGACAAACTGATCGAAATGTTTGTAGCCAGGGGGTACCCGATGGATTCTGTGGTTACCATTAGCGAGCAAGTCACAAGTGAATGGGGTAATAGGTACAAACCTCTACTTGGGGTTAGCCAGAATAAGGAACTTGAAGTCACTCACCAACAAAATAATGACTTCTCTTATGCTATGGTTCTGACTTTTGGGGACACTTCAAACCTCATTAGAGAGATTACAATGAAAAATTGGGTTTTATTCAAAGTGAACCAAGAATTGATGGCTGTTTTAGGCGAGGTACCCATTTTCTCCTATAGGACCAACAGGAATTTGGAAAACTTGTTAGAACATCCTGTTGAGAGTAAGAATAAGAATATTAAGGGAACTACCAAGTGTGGGGCATGCGAGTATTGTAAATACATTATCTCATGCCCTACTGTTTGCTTAGGTTCCAATGACTTTGAAGTTAGGTTGGCCACAGGAACCTGTAACACCAATGGTGTACTGTATATTGCTGTATGCCAGGGTTGTTACAATTTCTATATAGGTAAAATGGAAAGGAGGTTTCGGAGAAGAATTTATGAACACCTATATAGTATCAGGAAAAGGGATGACAATAATGCACTATTTTGGCATATTAACCTCAATCCTGACAACTTTTCCATTTTGGTATTTTGGAGGTGGTAGGTATGGACATTAGAGGGGGTGACTGGACCAACAAATTGGACAGGGCTGAAATGCGATGGCAAATTTGTTTGAATGCCACTGTAGCCCCTGGTATTAATGACCACATTTGTATCAAGCCAGAGTTGAAACATAGGACTACTAAGCTATAGTATTGGTGTTATTATATACCATACTTGTCAAACACTTTGTACTAGTTCAAAATTTTATTTATGTATTATGTATTGCTGTTTTAGAATGATTTTTTAGGGTGTATGTTTTTAAAGTTTAATTAGTGTGTTAAGTGGGGGGGGGGGACTGCTTATTTAATGTGTGTCAGTGATGTATTACACAGTTCTGAAGAAGTCTTGGATGACGAGAGCACTTGACTGACTGTGTTACTACTGAGTCTTTCTTGTTGTGGAATTAAATATTTTTATTTGACACTGCCGAGTCTGGTTCTTGGCTACTTGGAGTGGTGATTCTGTTTTTTCTAAGCAGCAGGTGTATTTCATAGACTGAATACCAGCTGTCACACTTTAGCAATACAACTCACATTTGCGCACTGCTTAACAATGTACAAGCATGTGTATGGTGCATGTGTATGAACTTTGGTAACCTTTGTGCAAACCCGCTGCTCACTCCGCTATGGAAATGTACATATTATGCTGTATTACTGCTGTTTACTATCCATTCCGTCTATGACACGAAATTACATTTTTAAAAATTACAAACTGAGGACACTATCTAACAATATGTCACATATTTACAATACCTCCATCTGTTGCCAACCCCCTAAGCACTGCAACCCTGGTGTCTCAGTACTTTTCCACACATATATCAATCACAGTACAAAATGTAATATCAAATGTTGTGTGCTATGCAATGCACATGCAGAACTACAACTATTCACCCATATGCCTAAAAAGACTTATCTTTAAGGCTAGGGAAGGAATCAGCATGGGTTATAGCCACAGGGACATATGTGACCTTCAACACACTTGAGCCTACCTATTTTGTTTTTGTCAAGAGTAGATCTTGCTTATTGAACCTTGTGGACTTTTTGTATACTGACCGCAAAGACCTGGATGATGGATAATAGGACATAACACAAAAAATGAAGCCAGCAGACAATGGCAAACTGTGGATTTTTTAGACTCCTATAAAAACATAGGTAGTCAAAAACAACAAACCGGTTTCGGCTAAGACTATTACTTAGCCTTCATCAGTGTAAAAAATGAGTAATGTTAGACACATTTAAATACCATTCATGTGAATGCATGTGCAACAACCATCTCTCTTTAACGGTTTGTATGTATGACCCTGTTGGTGCTGACAACCCTTTAGTTTAGCTAACAAATTCTGACAATATTGTGTAAATTAGGACTCTTTATAGGGTCTTATTTTGACCAAATGATCTGCAGTTCTTGGTGGGGGCACATTCTTCGGTTAACACTCTTTGGGGTGTTCCAGCAGTGTGGTTCCATTCTTGTTCTTGTCACCAGTTACATCAAGGACTATTATTGTTCGGTCTTTAATATTGACAGCACAAGTGAACATAGCATTGCACTATGGGTACAAACATTTTGTGAGCAAGGGCTATCATTGTCCTGTTTGGCTAAAAGACAATTGGATGGTTGGTTCATGTACCATTCCAAACGTAGCATTGCTGTATTGGTTAAATCCCATTGTAAATCAGGCCTGTAGGAGGCTTTTTGAACATGTTTTGAATGGTTAATGCCATACACTGTTGGGTTGAATGTAAAAGGTATTTTTTCCTTTGTTGTAATTTGATTTTTTGGTCCCACCAGGAACAGCAGATTTGGTACTTTATCCATTGATCAATAGGTTTATAGATTTATATTCATTTACAGACTACATTTTTTGTATTGCCATGGATTTGTCTAGGATTTTGAGGGGTTTGTCAGCCGATAAGGATGATTTCAGTGTTTTTGGTTTGGGCATTGGTAATGATGCACATAATAATCCTATCCTGGCAGCTATGGTGGCTTCTTGTGAAGCACAGTTTCAGAATTTAACCAAACAAATGCGGTCACTCAGAACTAATTTATTTATTATTTACATTTGTTGACCGGGAGTGTCCGACTGGACGTAGGTCCATTTTTAGTGGAGGCCTGGGGAGAAAAGCTCCACAATTAAAATAAACAGACAGTAGTTACATTGGATTACATAACAATTAACAATTTAACATAGCAATTAATTACAAATATATTTACAGATGAAGAACATAGCACATCAGTAGACAACTAGAATCTTTATCTGCGAAGTGCATAACAGACATTAACAAATGTTACAATAAGTTCCTGCTGTATAATAAGTACTAGGCTTATGAGCATCTGAGCTTGCTATAATCAAGGTAGTTAGTGGAGTGGAAAGAAAGGTAGTGGTTGGATGGGGAGGGTGATATTAGAGTGGGAGTTGCAAGGGCATAGCCAGCATGTTTTTAGGTGCGCTTTTAGTAAAGTTTTGAAGTGGGTGCATGATGGTATGGAGGTAATTGTGGGTGGGAGGGAGTTCCATAATTTGGCTATGGCACAAGAGAATAGTGCTTCACCAGCAGAGTTATTGGCTTTAGTGATCTGCAAGTGATTTTTGTTGCTGGATCTTAGTGGTCTTGTGATGCGATAGGGTTGGAGTAGATTCTGGAGGGATGGGACATTTAGTGGATAGTTTACTAGTTTGTGGGCGAGTGATAGTTGATACAATTGAAGGAGGTGAAGGAGTTCAAGCCATTGTTTAGATTGTATTGCCTTAGGTTGGTATATATTGGAGAGGCATAAAGTAGGGTGGAGATAAGGTGGGAATTTGCTATTGAAATCTTTGCTGCTTTGGTGAGAAGTTGCTTTTTTCTGTATAACGCTCCTAGTTTTTTGTGGACTTTTTTTATGGTCATGGATATGTGAATGTCAAATTTTAGTTTGTCTATTTCCACTCCTAGCAATTTGGTGTGTTCAGTTGGGTATATAGTGGTGTTGTCTTTTGCTGTGATGTTAAAGTGAGAGTTGTTTTGAGTATGTTTGGTGGGTTGGAAGATGAGTAGTTTAGTTTTGTTTGGGTTGAGTATTAATTGGGCATCGGATAACCAAGTTTCAACAGAGGAAAAGGCTTCCTGTGTGACTTTTTGCAGTTTGGGTAGGGTTTGGGCTGAGCAAATCTAATGTTTGGCATGCAAAATTATTCAAGGCCTATTTGGCTAAAGATATGGCTCCGCATGGCCTGAGGGTACACCTTCAGCCTTTGGTGGGCAAAATTGATAGTGAATTGATGGAACAATGGGCCAATGCCCAGCAACAAGCATCAATGGGCTTTGTCAAAATCCTATCAGCTTATTATGATAGGATCATTGAAATGGAAACAATGGAAGCCACCAAGTTATGTGAGATTACCAAAACATATGAGGGATTACCAGCATATCAAATTTGTCTTAACAAATTAAGCAAAGATTTGGTTAATTTGGAGCAATATCTCAAATCCAAGAAGATGAGAAAATTCCAGAGGGACTCATCAGATTATGACAAGGGAACCCAGTTTAATAACATAAGTAAACAGGTGAGGTTAAATGATACGGTTACTAAAGGGGGCAAATGTAAGAGACCTAGATCAATCCTGAAAAGTCCAGTTCCAATTATGAAACTTCTGGGGATGACTCATCATCTGCAACAGACCCCGACACACAGCACACTAGGGATTCTCCCACAGCTAAAATAGTTAACCCTTTAGACAACGGCAGGTCGGGGGGTAGGAAACATAAAAGGAATAAACAATATTGATGGCCTACTGGAACTGATGACATGAACATAATAGATCAGAACAATGTACTAAACATTTCCAATGTATTGTTATCTGACGTACAAATAAAAGTGTTAAACAAGGGACTCAGATTTATTCCTGGTTTCTTTATGTCAGAAGACAAGCTAGCGCAGGATGTTATTGCTTTTTGTAGATTATTAAATCTAAGAACATTCTTCAAGGACTCTGATAATGTTGCATGTAGTGACAGATTTTAATATCACAGGTCCAAATTTATACCCCCCATGCACCCCCATGTTTTGATGTTTGACTTCTGTATTGAAGGATTTACATTACAATTTTAGGGAACATATGTGTAAAACCAATAACTTCTCTAAGACTGAAACACTAGCCTTACAACAACTGATGGAAAATAGGGACTTGGTTATTCTACCTGCAGACAAGGGGGGAATGGTGGTGGTCATGAACTGGATGCAGTATAATGAGAAAGCATTGAGACAATTAGGGGATGGATGGCATTACACCTGCATGCCTTTAGATCCCACTTTTAGGTTCAGGAAGGAAACTGACCAATTTTTGAGGTTAGCTAGGGAGGAAGGTATTATTTCTGACCAGGATCAATACCATTTAACAGTTACAGATCCTACTAACCAGTGTATATATTTTCTTCTTAAAATACACAAGGACTTGAACCATCCACCAGGTAGACCTATTGTCTCAGGTAGGGGCTCTTTGACAGAACCCTTATCACAATTCCTCACTAGACATTTGCAACCTTTACTTAAGTGGGTTAGATACAGATTGCAAGACACCACAGACTTTCTCCAAATCATTGCGGACACTCAATTAGAATCTGGGTGGTTACTCTGCACTCTGGATGTCTCCGCCCTGTATACCAATATTCCTCATTGGGTGGGTTTGGATGCCCTGGAGTATTGGTTACAGAGGTCTGAACTTTATTCTCCAGGTTTCAATACTCTTCTCATTGGGCTTGTCGAACATGTATTGACTAAGAATGTCTTTTATTATCAAGACAAATGTTATTGGCAAACCCAAGGGATGGCCATGGGGGCATCATTTGCCTCAATTTATAAGGATTTGTTCATGGCCTGTGTAGAGGAGTTTTTGATTTATGATAGCAGTCATAACATATACCTGGATGAAAATGACATCTGCAGAAGAATTTTGGATGATTGCTGGATGGTATGGAGATCAGATGTCATATATCTCAGGGAATTTGTAGAGTATTTGAACAATAATAAGTGGGGTATCAATTTTACAGATAATTACCACTCCCAGAGTATTACATTTTTGGATGTATTAATCACGAGGAATGAGGATCATACCCTTGCAACACAGGTATATTGTAAGTACCCTCAGTACAACTCCCTTCTCCATGCTTCCAGCTATCATCCCCCCATGTCTGCAGGAACATACCCAAGTCCCAGTTTCTTAGAATTAAACGTATCTGTTCAGAGGATAATACCTATGAACATCATAAGCAGGATCTTATATCTAGATTTATGGCTATGGGTATGCTATGGGGGATATCCTAAGTGTTAGCAATTTTGTCTCCATTATAGACAGGCAGGAGACTTTACAGTACAAACAAAAAACACTGAATAATAAAGCAGTTACCCATTTAGTGACCACATATGGCAGAAATACAGATCTTTTACTTAACAGCGTGCAGAGACATTGGAACATATTACAGGCTGATGAATACTTTTCCACGATTTTGGATGAAAAGGTGTCTATTTTCATTCCATAAGAGGAGGAATATTGGTTCCCAGCTTAGCCACTATAAGCACATTCTCAGAGACCCCAATAATCTTAGTCAAAGAACGTTGACTGGGGATCCTCTAGTAGGTTGTGTACCCTGTGGCCACTGTACTCATTGCAAGAATTTTAGCAAAACAAAAGATTTTATAGTCATAATGCAGGCAAGGTTTTTGATATCCATTTTTTTGCTAACTGTGGGTCTGATTGGCTGGTTTACCTAGCTACCTGTACCTGGTCTGCATTCTATGTTGGTCAGACCTTTAGACCTTTAAAGATCCATATTTCTGAACATCTAAGTGAAATCAGGAATAAAAAAAACCTACTAATGCCTTATTTAAATATACTAATAAATGTCCCAGTGCTTCCTTTAAATTCACAGTCATAGATAAAATCTTGAGCAATAGGGCTACTAAAGCAGGTTGGCACAGCCTTTTAAATGTGAAGGAAAAGAAATGGATAGTTAAACTGGGTGCATTATTTTCACCTGGATTAAATTAAAATTTGTGAGGAACCAATGGTTGTTGCACATGCATTCACATGAATGGTATTTAAATGTGTCTAACATTACTCATTTTTAACACTGATGAAGGCTAAGTAATAGTCTTAGCCGAAACCGGTTTGTTGTTTTTGACTACCTATGTTCTTTTATAGGAGTCTAATAAATCCACAGTTTGATATTGTCTGCTGGCTTCATTTTTTGTGTTAAGCTTTTGGTGTTTTGGAGCCCTGCAGCTGCTGTATGTGCAAGAAACATTTTACTTTGGATAATAGGTCATACCACCTATCTTGACTTATCCAAGGCCTTTGACACTATCCCCAATTCATGTGCCATAGTGAAGATCCCCCTTGTGGAAATTAAGCTATACAGTAATACAGGGGTAGGCAACTGGCTCACTGACATAACACACACTCTCAAAGTTGGGGACTGCACCTCTACCAGTTGCCAGTTACCATTAGGATATCACAAGGATCTATGCTGGCCCCCTCAGCTGTTTGCAAACTACTTCCCTGAAGCATAGGCAATAGTAGATGGGCTGTGGTTTACCAAGTTTGCAGATGGCTGGTAACTGTATTCACTAATATAGAGTCCCCCAATGATGGTAACATATTATGGAAGGGGCTGCCATACACAAATGATTGGAGTCAATCTCACAGACTGAACCTTAATGCATACAAGTTCATTGTCCCCTTTGGCAATGAAGTACCCCTGATAATTATAATATACATAGCACTCCTCTAAGCTCAAATGCAGTGTTGTTAGACTTGGGAACACATGTTGATGGCAGTCTACACTTTCATCACTATGTGTCCATAGTGGTGACACACACATTCTGCATTGTGCACTTATACATATGGACATCACATCCAAGACCAGGGTGGTTATACCTCTGCTGTATTCTATCCTTATCAGACCACTACTTGAGTACAATGCTCCTTTCTGTCTGTACCTCACCAGGCACCTGCAGCAACTGGAGAAAACACAGGGTTGTGCCTGGGTGAATCCACAGCCTGCAAACATGACATACATGGAAAGACTGAAAGTCCTGCCAGTGTACTCAGTATCATGCAGACTGCTGAGAGGCGACCTATGCCTGCTCTACAGAGCAGTGTCGGACCCTGCCCTACTGGAAATGCTGGACATCTGCAAGTCAAATGGGACAAGAATAACTTGGTCCAGGATTCTCAACCTAGCTTGTGACACAAACAGAACATGCTGGGGACACAGATATATCCCCCAACGATACACACTCTTTGGTAATAGGCTCACACAGCATGTGAATCAGTGCTCCTCAAAGATGCCATTGAAGTGCTACCTTGACTACTGGTTGGTTGATTGTAAAGTCACCTGTGGGGTAGCACCAACATCCTTCATGGACAGGGCCAGTTGCTGCTGCTCATAAAATTGTTCTGCTAACAGTGGCCATCCAGCTATGTTCAATAAAGTTACTTGTGTTTTTGCACAGCTAGGTCTCTAAACACCATAGGGCCATTAATCTAGTAGCCTCCTATGAACATATGAAGCTATGAGCCTATGCAGGTCTCCCAACATTTTGTCTCTCACATGGCCTGCTGATGTTATCTACTATAAGTTCACCTGCGGTCTTACAAAGGGCAGAGTTGTGCCGTAGCACTTGTGTAGCATACTCTATTCAGTAGTCTGGGTTCTTAGAGGTTCTGGTCACACTCCAGTCAACTGGATGTGTCTGTGTTTGTGTCTAGCCAGAAGAGTAGAAGTGTGTAACCTACAGTTACTGCTTCAATCCCATGGATTGACAGTATTATGATGCTTGCACATGCCTAGGCATCCATTTCACACAGGCTTACCAACATCTTCTCTCCAACATGCACTGCTGATGTCATCCAATTTAAGTTGATCTGCACTCATGTAAAAATTAGACTTGTGCTGTGGCACTTGTGTAAAGTACTGTGCACTTAGATAGGGGTTCTGGTCTCACTGCAGTCAGCTGTGTATGTGTGTGTGTGTGTGTGTGTGTGTGTGTGTGTGTGTGTGTGTGTGTGTGTGTGTGTGTGTGTCTAGCTAGAAGAGCAGAACTGTGTATCCTGGAGTTACCACTCCAATCCCATGAATTGACAGTAGTTTGATACTTGCACACGCATACAGAACCATTTCATGCAACACTGTCAGCTTCTTCTCTGCAACATGTACTGCTGATGTTATCCAATATAAGTTGGCCTGCAGCCATATAAAAGACAGACTTGTGCTGTGGTGCTTGTGTAACATACTGTGTTCTGTAGTTTGTATACTTAGATAGGCATGTATTCTATTTTGACTATAGTCAACTGTGTGTGTGTGTGTGTGTGTGTGTGTGTGTGTGTGTGTGTGTGTGTGTGTGTGTGTGTGTGTGTCTGTGTGTCTGTGTGTGTCTGTGTGTGTGTGTATGAACTGTTGCTTGACATTACAGAGACCATTTTACACCAGCATATGGGATGCCGTTATATTCTTTTCAACAGACACTGCTGATGTCATCAGCTACAAAGTGTTGGCTGACACACTCCCAGTTGGATTTGAGCTGTGGTGCTTGTATAAAGTACTGTGTTGTGTAGCCTGTGTGCTTAAATAGGGGTTCTATTGTCACTGCAGTTAACTATGTGTGTGTGTCTATGAGCTGTTGCTTGACATTACAGAGAGTATTTTACACCACAGCATGTGGGACACTGTTATATTCTCCTCAACAAACACTGCTGATGTAATCAGCTATATCAGATTTTTGGATATGTAGTGGTCCCGCCAGGGCAGGGTCAGAGATTGGTCTGGGGCAAGGCATAAGACACCTAATCCAATACAATAAAGATTACAGTGACATGGCTTTTATTCTATCCACATTCATCATGGCATGGTTTTTAGGCCATGTGTTATTGTGCTGAGAAAGTCCTGAGTCTCTCCAGCTGCTGTATGTGTCAGGTGAGATACATGAAAAAGAGAGCATTGTACTCTATTCGTATTGTGATGAGGTTTGACTACAGTGCTGTCATAGAGTCCTAAGATCTCAATATGATAGTGTGGCTTGTGATGTGCACAACATAGGTTTTCAATGCCGGTGTGGACACTTGGTGGTCAAAGTTCAGCTTGCTATCCACATGTGTCTCCATTGCTTGCATCATTGAGTTTCTGCATAGCAGGACTGTAGTCAGTGTTGTGATTAACATGGAATTCCACTTTTTAGAGGGAAACATTTACAAGCACACACTTCTGCATGTATTTGTAGATCGTGTGCCTTTGTCACCATTCAGTTGTGTGTGTTAGCTCCTCCTGTACTATGTTGCCACCATTGGTGGACTCAATGATTGCATATAATATGGAAGGATCAGCAAACGTAGTAAGCCAAAGGCCATATACTTTAGCCTGAACTGTCAATAATAAAGTTCAGACAGTGAAGGGCCAAGCATAAATCCCTGAGGAATGCCAGTCATGACAGCTCTACTGGTACAAGTTGATTCGCCAACTTTCACATGATGTGTTATGTCAGTGAGCAAATTGGTTACCCATCAGCTGATGTAAAGGTTAATTCTCATCTTGGAGGTTTTTGCAATGAAACCTGTGTACGGGAATTGTATCAAAACCCTAGGCCAGATCATGATAAGCAATATGCACGATATGTCTTACTGTGAAAATCTGAAAGGCTGTCAGCCCAGCTAAATAAAATTTTGTAGGGAATTATATGTCATTTTAAATATTAATATAATTCACAGGCTGTTTTACAAATTTAAGAAAACTAAATGCAAGAAAAACTGTGTTATGTGTTCTGAACTTCAACAATGTAACCACAGTGCACTCTGCTGGAAGAAAGCTGATAAAGTAAAGCATTTTATGACTGTTTGATCTCAAAACTCGGAGACAGGATGTCTGGACTAAGGAATTCCTTCTATTGCTTTGAGACCAGAGTTAATTGCAAGATTTTGTATGTATAATGCCTTTTATTGCTGTGGTTTCCTGGTCAGGTGCAAGATTACAAAAAGAAATGTAAAGTTTGTGTTTCTGTTAACCTGGGAGTGAGAGAAGTGTTAAAAATGATGTACTCTACAATGAGTCAGCAGTGATGTATTATAAATTTAAGAGAACGCTGAGAGAAAGATAGCATTTTGAATTGGTCTTCAGAACTGACAACATCACCAGCGCTTGCTTGCTCTGTATGTAAGTAGGATCTTAGACTTTAGTATTTCTCTTAGAAATAGATAGAAAATAGTAAGATTAGACTAGCTGTTTTTTTATATTTATGTCATACTATTCTATAGTACTGTTTTAAAGTTCCTGTGTCTGAACTCTTGACTAGCACTTTGTTGAATTGAAGAGATTTGTTTTGTGCTTTTATTTATTATTAAATATTTTTAAACCTTTCAACTGTGGCTGTTTTGTGTAGAGATAATTTAAGGTCTTAGAGTGCATTGCTTGTATTTGGTGATACTGTACCGGCCACTCCTAAATAGCCTTCAAGTCACACTTACTATTTGGATAATAATTTTGCACAGTAAAATTGGACACCCTTTGGTAAGGGCCTTATTGGTAGCTGATAAATAGTGGTTGATGGCAGTGGATTACTACCTTATAGCCTGGGCAGAAAGGGGGCATAGCTAGAGAACCTGTGACAGCCTTCCCCAGGAGTGTCTGTGTGTTTGCATATAACCCATATCTTAAAGTGTGTGTGTGTGTGTGTGTGTGTGTGTGTGTGTGTGTGTGTGTGTGTGTGTGTGTGTGTGTGTGTGTGTGCGTCAGCTACTTGGGCACGGGCATAAAGCACTGGTTTAGCACAAAGGATGCTGGAGGTTTTAGCTTGACCACTAGGCTGAGATCTGGACCCCATAGCTGTGCCAGTGGGGAGTCTTATTGGGGATCTGGAGAGAAAGGGAGAAACCAGCCCCAGACTGACTGTGATCTCTGTGTGCTGTTAAGGGGAAATTGTACTTTACTGTGTGTGTACTTGTTATCCTCCCAATGTGCACACCCATCATTGGTGTTAGTGGTGAGGATTGAGGCTCCTTGATTACTGGGCCAATGCATGGGCATCACATATTAATTGTTTGCAGTGGTGGGATATCCACATCAAATATTGTTTGATTTTGGTAAGTTAGCCACATCACATACTAATTGGTCTGTAGCGGTGTGGGTAATGAATTCCTGTAGCTTGTGTACAGTGATCACTGAAGGTGTTATTGTATTCTAAATCAGTCATGCAGTGAATATTAAGAGTTCAGATCACAACTGTTTTATTTCTTTTGATAGCTTAGTCAGGGAGAGCAGGGAAACATGTCAGCAGAGGAGTATGGCAAGCTGACAAGGAGCCAGTTGGCTGAGATGTGCCAGGCTAAGGGACTGGTGCATGGGAACCTGACTAAGGCAGAACTGATTGCAGCTTTGGTCACAGCTGCATCAGAAAACAGCAATCAGGATGATTGTCAGACTGGCCATGGAGATGTACAAAACTCAGAGTATAGACAACTCAAACTTTCTGCATAAGACTTCAAAATTTATCTGGAGCTAAAGAGACTTGAGTTGGATGCCAGGCATTTTGAAATGGAAGCTGAGAAGAAGGAGAGATAGATGCAGCATGAAAAGGAGATGCTGACTCTTTGCCAGGGCCATGGAGGTAATGGGGAAGGAAGTAACCAGACCCCAGAAGCACAAAATGTCAGTAAATTCTTCCACAGTTTACAGAGAGGGATAATTCTAATAGTTTCATTCACATGTTTGAGAGGGTATGTAAATACTATGATGCTGACCAAAGGCTCTGGGTATGGTTCCTGACCCCTTTACTCCATGGTAAAGCTGTAAATGTACTTTCCAAATTATCTGATCACAATTTTTTGATTATACTGCTAAAAATTGTTTGTTAGAATATTTTAAGCTACTACCTGAAGTTTATAGGGAAAAAGTTTCATGAGCATAGATGCAAAGCAGATGAAAGTGTGTGTGAATATGTTGCTGAACTAAGCACTTATTTTCATAAGTGGGTGAGTGGATGTTAGGTTATCACTTTTGAAGGGCTGGCAGATCTTTTGGTGTGAGAGCAAGCCATTAGCACTTTGCCTGGGGACATGAGGATCTGGTTAGCTAAAAGACAATGTGCTACTTCAGATGAGTTGGGGAAGATGGGAGACCTATACCTAGCAAGCAGGGCATCACTGTACAGGAAGGGGACACCCAGTGCTGCTCATGGGTCTTAAGGAATCCATGGTGAGCAGCCCAGACTTCCCCAACAGAATCTCCCAGAAGCAGGGGAAGCCACTAGTCCAGGTACACATCCAGGATCTAAGGTTAAATATTTTGAATGCAACCAGTGGAGCCATGTGGCATATACATGTCCATGGAGGCAAGGTGGCAAACAAAAGGTAAGGGAGTCACTAAGTGGAAAAGACAAAATGCCAACAGTAGGTTGTCTTGAGACAACAAGGGTACCAAACTATCACCAGAGGTTATATTCTAGCATAGTAAATGGCAAAGAGGCCATTGCTAAGAGAGACACAACCTCTGACATAACCATAGTGAAGCCTGCAATGGTTACGGAGGAGCACTACTTTCCTGGGCAGTCTACTGCAGTCAGAGCTTTAGGATGGTCCCCATTCCAAATATCTTTGGCTAGGGTTCACCTTGACTGGGAGGGTGGAAGAGGAAGCCAGCAAGTAGGTGTGTTTGAGGATATCCCTGCAGATGTCCTGATAGGGAATGATTTTGATAATGCAGTACCATGTGCTCATGCAGTTACAAGCAGTCAGGCTTGGAGACAAGTATGTGGGTCTGGTAGCCTGGGGGAGACCCAGTCATACCGCATACTTGCAACCAGGACTGGTGAGGTGGTTACTTCAGGGAGGGAGCTAATCTGTAGCAGTGAGACTGAAGGTGAGCCACAGCTGCTTATGGGTATTGATGGTCCCTTGGACAGAGTGATTGCAAAGGTAGAGGTGAGTAGTATTGCAAAGGCTGACAGAGGCACCACTGTCAGAGGATGCCAGACTTCCTGTGGAAGGAGAGCTGGGAAAGGTTACAAAGAGAGAGTTGAGACAGGATCAGCTTTCAGACCCTATACTACAAGACCTGAGGCAGGTAGCTAGTGAGGCACCTGATTCTCAAGGGAAGGGAGAATCTGTATACTGGGACAAAGGGTTACTGTATAGAGAGTGGACCCCTGAGGGAGGGCTAGAAGGTGAGAGGATACAGCAGTTGGTAGTGGCTAGACCCTACTGTCTGGCTCTTCTAGCCATAGCCCATGATATTCCCTTTGCAGGTCATATGGGGATAAAATGTACAAAGAAACCTATTATGTAGAACTTCTATTGGCCTGGAATTTCCAGAGATGTAACAGGGTACTGTAGGACCTGTGAGCAGTACCAAAAGGTAGCCAAGGCAGGCGACAAGATGAGAGGTCCTTTGATGCCTTTGCCTGTGATTGATGAGCCATTTCAGAGGGAAGCTATGTATTTTGTGGGGCATCTGAGTACCCCAAGTTCCACAGGGAAAAAGTATATCCTAGTGGAAGTAGATTATGCTACAAGATATCCTGAGGCAGTGGCTTTGTCCTTCATTGAGGTGGAAAAGATGGCAGATGCTTTGTTAGAGCTTTTTCAGCAGGGTAGGTTTCCCAAAAGAAATACAGTGCCAATTTCATGTCAGACCTGCTGGATTGTCTGTGGAAGTACTGTGGGGCGAAGCACCTAAAGACCACCCCCTATCATCCCCAGACTAATGGTCTTGTTGAGAGGTTAAACTCTACAATCAAGTCCATGCTACAAACATTTGCAGACCAGTTTAAGAGGGAGTGGGACAAATATTTGCCCCATCTCTCTTTGCTTACAGAGAGGTTCCCCAGGAATCCACAGGTTTTTCACCCTTTGTGTTGCTGTATGGGCATAGGGTGAGAGGGCCTATAGATTTAATTCATGATGAGTGGAAAGGTGAGTGCGAATCTCACAAGGAGTCTGTTGTGGCATATGTCCTAAACCTCAAGACAAGGCTCAGGGAACTCATGGGCTTGGCCCAGGAGAACCTGGCAGAACCTGAGCAACAGAAAAAGGTCTGATATGACAGGAATGCTCAAGCTAGAGAGTATGCTGTAGGGAAGCAGGTAATGGTTCTCATTCCTGTCAGAAACTACAAGCTTCAGGTGGTAAGAAAGGTCAGTGATGTTAACTACATGGTAGAACTGCTAGGCAGGAGGAAGGGGCACAAATTGTACCATGTTAACATGATAAAACCTTACCATGATAGGGAGGCCCTTGTGCTGAGTATTTGCAGTGGACTGCTGGTGGAGTCTGAGGGAGATCTGGTGACTGATCTCCTCAGTGAGGCTTGGACTGACACCTCGGTGGAAGGGGTAGCAATGTCCCAGCAGTTATCTCCTACCCAAGTTTGAGAAATCCGAGCAGTATTACATGTTCACTGAGAAACCTCGGTGCACCCACCTGGTGCAGCACCAAGTGGATACAGGACCTCAAAGGCCTATTAGGCAGGCCCTTTATAGGGTGCCTGAGAGAGTCAAACATACTCTGAGGGAGGAGATACAGGAAATTTTGGAACTATGGTAATTCAAGAGTCCAGCAGTCCCTGGGCCTCCCCAGTGGTGCTGGTGCCAAAGAAGGATGGCAGCACCAGGTTCTGTGTGGACTACAGGAAATTAAATAGTCACACATAGTCAGATGCTTACCCCATGCCTAGGACAGATGAGGCCCTAAAGCAGCTGGGTGGGCCTAAGTGTCTTACCACCATTGATCTTACCAAGGGTTACAGGCAGGTACCCTTGACTGCAAGTGATAGAAAGAGGTCAGCCTTTGTGACTCCTTCTGGCTTGTATGATTTCACAAAGATGCTCTTTGGGATGAAAAATGCCCCAACAACTTTCCAGAGGCTAGTAGATCATATCCTAGCAGGAGCAGGAGGGTTTGCCCTTGTTTACCTAGATGATATTGCCATCTACAGCCATTCCTGACAAGAGCACCTTCAACATGTCAGTGAGGTGCTGGGCAGACTACAGAGGGCAAGGCTGACCATTAAGCCCAGCAAAGGTCAGGTGAGTATGGCAGAGGTCTCCTACTTGGGACACAGAGTGGGGAGTGGTAAGATCAGGCCAGAACCAGCCAAAGTGGAAGCCATTCAGACATGGCCTGCACCTGTTACCAAAAAGCAGGTGAGGGCATTCTTAGGGACAGCAGGGAACTACAGAAAGTTCATCCCCAGTTATAGTATCATAGCTGCTCCCCTCATAGACCTAAAAACAGGGCCAGATAAGGTAGTGTGGACCATAGCATGTGAGCAGGCATTCCAGAAGCTTAAAGATGCTTTGGGAGGACCCCCTGTGTTAGCCAGTCCAGATTACAGCAAATAATGTGCTGTGCACGTGGATGGTTTGAACCATGGGGTGGAGGTTGTACTTAGATTTCTTCAGAGGGAGAAGAACACCCAGTGGTTTATCTCAGTCATAGGTTCCAACCCAGGGAGGCATGCTATGCAGCTGTAAAAAGGAATGTCTAGCCATAGTGTGGGCACTGCAGAAACTTCAGTCTAATCTGTATGGAAGGAAATTCACTGTAGTCACAGATCACAATCCCCTAACATGGTTACACTGACCCAGCAAGCAAAATGCCAAGATGGAGCCTAGGGTTGCAAGCATATGATATGTCAGTACAGCACCACAGTGGGATTAGCAATGCCAATGCAGATGTGCTCTCAAGACAGGGAATGGGGTAAAGTATCCACAGATAGACCTAACCCTCTCAAGCAACATTTCTCAAGGGTCACTTGAAAAACTAGCTTGACTTCTCGGGGGGGGGGTGAAAAACTGAAAGGCTTCCAGTCCAGTTAGATAGAATTTTATAGATAATTTTATGTCATTGTAAATATTAATATAATCCACAAGCTGTTTTACAAATGTAAAAAAAACTAAATGTAAGAAAAACTGTGTTATATGTTCTGGACTTCAAAAATGTAACCACAGTGCACTCTGCTGGAAGTAAGCTGATAAAGTAAAGCATTTTATGACTGTTTGATCATAAACTCGGAGACAGGATGTCTGGACTAAGAAATTCCTTTTATTGTTTTGAGACCAGAGTTAATTGCTAGATTTTACATGTATAATGTCTTTTATTGCTGTGGTTTCCTGGCCAGGTGCAAGATTACAAAGATAAATGTCAATTTTGAGCTTCTGTTAGCCTGGGAACCAGAGAAGTGTTAAGAATGATGTAATATAAAATGAGTCAGTAGTGATGTAGTATCATTTAAAGAGATCTCCGAGAGAAAGGGATAACATTTTGCATTGGTCTTCAGAACTGACACCACCAGCACTTGCTTGCTCTGTATGTAAATAGGATCTTAGACTTTAGTATTTCTCTTAGAAATAGATAGAAAATAGTAAGATTAGACTAGCTTTTTTCTATATTTATGTCAGACTATCCTACAGTATTGTTTTAAAGCTCCTGTGTCTAAACTCTTGACTAGCACTGTGTTCAATTGAGGAGATTTAGCTTGTGTTTTTATTATTTATTATTAAATATTTTTAAGCCTTTCAAATATGGTTGTTTTGTGTAGAGATAATTTAAGCTCTTAGTGTGCATTGCAAATATTTGGTGATACTGTACCAGCCACTCCTAAATAGCCTTCAGGTCTCAGTCACACTTACTATTTGGATAATAATATTGCACAGTAAAATTGGGCACCCTTTGGTAAGGGCCTTATTAGTAGCTGATAAATAGTGGTTAGTGGCAGTGAATTACTACCTTATAGCTTGGGCAGAAAGGGGGCATAGCTGGAGAAACTGTGTCAACCTTTCCCAGGAGTGTCTGTTTGTATATAACTCATACCTTAAAGTGTGTGTGTGTGTGTGTGTGTGTGTGTGTGTCAGCTACTTGGGCAGGGACACAAAACACTGGTTGGACACAGAGGATGATGGAGGTTTTAGCTTGACCACTAGGCTGAGATCTGGACCCTGTGAGTCTTACTGGGGATCTAGAGAGAAATGGAGAAACCAGCCCCAGACTGACTGTCATCTCTGTGTGCTCTTAAGGGAAATTGTACTTTACTGTGTGTGCACTTGTTATCCTCCCAATGTGCATGCCCATCACTGGTGTTAGTGGTGAGGATTGAGGGTTCTTGATTACTGGGCCAGTGCATGGGCATCACACTTACCTTCATCCAGGCCTATCAAACAATCACACAGAATCAATAGGCTGTGACAACATCACAGATCACCTATGGCATGACTCAGCACATACCCCTTCCTGAGATTGTTGAATACAAAGTTCAACACACCCACCACATGGCCTATACTCCCATACAAGAGTGCACATCAACATGCATCCACCTGAGTTGAGGGGACAGCACTTGATGCATGCATATATAGAGACATCCTGACTCTCCTTGACAGTGAGGCTGACCAACATGTGATCATGGAACTCTTCTACATGTACACTAGTAATATTCTATGTGTGTGCAAAAGACCTGTGTGAGTTGTTAATGCTACATCAAGTCCATTAGATCTGACAGATGTCCTCAAAGAGGTCATCAAGGGCATGCATGACGACAACAGTTTCATCTTGTGGAACTTGACCAGGTCAATGCATCTGATACAAATCCACACTGAGGTATTCAATCAATACTGTCATGTGTAGCCATAAGCAGCTACATCACCAAATGGGTAGAACAGTGTATGAGATATGTGGCATCTCACTATGTTGAAATGTGTGACATGACCTATATCTCAGGTCCAGTGATCAGGTCGGTACAGCGGGGTGTCTGCTAGGCCCTTTCCTGCCCATTAATTAAGTGATGGACATCACAGATGACATACACATGTTATGTCCAAACAGCTGCTTGAAGGACTACAGACTGTGGGCAATCATTGACTCCAGCTGTGATATTAGTATAATACAGACAATATCAACACATACTGAAAATCACTGCCACAGCCATGACAACACCTGGTATTGACAAGAAACATGGAGGGATTTGTTGAATCAGGAAACAAAGAGGGGTGGCTTGTGCTATTGGACTGCAGGACTGCAGCCCCCCCCATCTGTAAACATAACAGAAAAAAAAAAAAAAAAAAAACGCGAGTCGCATGCACACTCATGGCATTTCCGATATCTGGACTGCTGGTGAACCAGTCTGGGCATGCACACAGAATCCAGACTGTCTGACCAGCAGTCCGGATTCGGAAGACAGCATTCAGCAGCAATATCCCAGACGTCTATGCAGTTACAACTCCATAGACTGGAAGGGGATCAGACTGCAATGTCCGCAGGCTGGGTAGCACCCAGCTTGCTTGCTCTGCTCTCACAGGAAGAACTAGGATGAGCCTCACGGGCTTTTCTACTGAATGCTCTCATTTTACAGACTACAATGGACCTTATTGAATGGATGTTATGGGAAGGACTTGCTCTCAGATATGGAACTGCAGGAGAAGGGTGTGTGTGTGTGTGTGTGTGTGTGTGTGTGTGTGTGTGTGTGTGTGTGTGTGTGTGTGTGTGCACATGCATTAATTTATGTATATATTAATGTCATTTTATCTATATCTAGATATATCTGTGTATCGCTACAGCTGTTTACTGCTGCTGTAAAGACTGATTTTATTTCATGTTATTCACTCTTATGTTTCCTTTTTTTTTTTTTTTTTTTTTTTTTACATTTTTGGATGTCTTTATTGTCCTGGATCAGGTGTTATTGTTAAATTATTATTAAGCATGTTTAATTTGTCTCATGTGACACATTCTCGTACTGTCGTTAATGCTAATGGTATGCCATCTAATGTCAATAATGCTAACAGTGAAGGGCGTACTCTTATCATCTGTAACTCAAATGACTGCAGAGGGACAGAATCAATTTCTGGCATTATTTGTGTTTGGCAAAGTTTATCTGGTCCATTTTATCCCCATTCGTGCTTCACAGATTTCACCATCATAGATGTCCTCATATGTATGACTACATATTAAATAGTCATCAGACTCTCTCATTAAATCACCTTTCAGCAACCTTTCAGCAACCCAATTAATCTGCAGCTGCCTTTCTTCAATCCGCATTTTTAAACAGAACAGATCTCAAATGCAAACATATGCTTTACACCTCAAATTTATATCTGACATAAGCACCAATGAATACAACATACTAACTTTTGCATTTAACATGCGGCTTTGCCCTTCCACAGCCCAAATGTGAGAGTTGTACTTTACACCCCATAATTTATATCTATCAGCAACTGTGACCAAAGTAGAAGAGTTATATTTATGTTGTAGTTGACAGTATGTAAGTTGACTATTACTTAAATCAATGAATTGAGCAATCAAAAAAACATGGAGCTAAATGTGCACTCAAAAGTAGTTCTCAGCTTCTGTTGTGTCTGTGTAGGATATAAGTACTCCCTCTCCTAATCATATCCTTCAAGTATCTTGCTTCTGTGATACAAAGCTTACTTTTGGTAGCATTGGCTGTAAAGCCTGGTTATTAGTCCTCCCTGTCCACTCGCACTTCCACTTTGGATAAATGAGACTTCTAATCATCTGAGTAAATGACTACATCATGAAGGAAAACAACTGAGTATCTTGTACGAGGTTTCAGAACTTTATCTATAAGCTTTTAAAAAGTGTTAGGAGCTCCATGAAGTCCAAATGGTGAGACTTTAAGATAGTCAAGAATAGAAATTGCCTTCTCTTTGTCATCAAGGATGAAGGGAATCTGCCAGTATCAGGAAGATGTGTCAAAGAGCATGTGTATGTTTTGTGTGCAAGGGGCCTGTGATTTGAAGACAGCCCAAAGTTAATCTTTATCTGACACTGGCAAAATGTATTTTCTTTGAATGTGAGTTTCAATGCTGTTGCAATGAATGTGAGTTTCAAGGGTAGAGAAGTTTTAATACTAAGTCTGTTTTCATTGTGAGACTGCACTGCTTTGTTTAGCAGATATCTATTAGTGTTTGTGCTGTAAAATGCAAAATAAAACTTTCAAATGAAGTCCAAATCATTGCAGAAGTAAAGCAGTATGCACATTAGTGTTTATGGTAAATGGGGTGAAATAGTCAAGTAATGGTTCATTGAAATGGCTGCAGGGGGGAGGCTCCACTTGACCATGATTTTGTGAGGGGGGAAGGGTGGCAAACTCAAAGACAGCCCCAGCTGAACTATACCTCACAACTGTCCAAATTTTTGCAGAATGAATAGATTTTTGTTTCTAAGTTTTGGTTTATTCCTCATAAAATTTGTGGTTTTCTGGCAAAATCATGACTTCAGACTTTCAGACTTCATAACCTTCAGAAAAATGCATGCTAAAGCAAGACTGTTATTCTATGAACTGTCTCAGTTTATACCAAAGCAATTTTTAGTACTGTTTATATTTTCCCCCAATATATTTGGCCTTGTTTAGATTTCCTGCATTAACAGGTTAAGAGGTATGTGCAAATAAATTGCTTTATAGAATTAGGCATATCCAAACCTTTCAACTGCCCCCTAACATTCCCTCCGCAAAAATGGCGATTTTGGAAGAAAACTTGGAGGGTTTACAATTAATAAATAACTGTAATAATCAGAGTTACAGATTACTTTTATTTCAGAAATGCGTGTAGATTGTTTTATTTTGTCAGCTGCTCAAGTTAGCAGTACTAATATTAAAAAAGTGTTCCTTGTTCCTTCTTTGACAGGTTCCCAGCTGTATTGTGTGGCTATTTTATATTTTTGCATCACATTTTTGGTCCGATTTTCATAAAATTGTGTTTTTTGGCAAATTAGTGGCAAATCATCAAAGACTGAAATTAGAAAATAATGACAGACATTTGAGTTTCAGATTTCAAACCCTTCAGAAAATTCATACTAATGCAAGACCTACTATTCTATTATCTTTCTAAGTTTATAAGAGCACTATTTAAAAATTGTCCTTATTTTTGGGCCTTTGTCCCACTTCTGTGTATGGCTTTGTTCAGATTTCTTGCTCTAAGGTTGAAAGGTATGACAAATGTGTCAGGGCCATCACAGTCAGCCAGAGACATTTCAAATTGTGACATACTTGTTGCACCCCACTCCCCCATGTAGTGACTCTGGATGTGTCCAAGCAAGGCAAGGAGCAATTATGCAGTGTAAATGTGTAGAGTATCCCCCTATCCAAGGTAGACACAAGTACTACAGTGGGTTTTCATCTGTCTTTGATTTTGCAGAATGTTCTGGTTTCTGTCATATTTTTATACTGTTGATTTATGCTTATTATTATTCAGAAAGTGCCTGTTGCTCTGTGTTTAAGTAGCAATGCTTTAATGACCATCAGGTAAGCTTGTCTGAGATTGTAAGATGCAAGTAAGCTTTAATAAACATACTGTTAAAGAATTGCCAACATTGAAAGCCTTTCTGTTGTTGCCATGCAGAGAATACTTACTAGATAACATATAAGCCATGGGTATCGAAACGCATATGACAGTATTTGTAATAAAGGACAGGATTATATTATTTTAAGAAGCTCATTACATTTGTTGAAGACTTGCAGTCATCTTTGCAGGCTTTACCTGTAAACAGAATTCCAATCTATCTTGTGTGGTCCATAACCTGTGCAGTAATCCTGTAAGCAATGTATCTTGAGCTTGTTTCTTGTTTGCTTTTCATTTTTTTACTTTGATCATGTTTTCCCCATGAAACAAGTAGATAGTTGTTGTCAGGCAGCAAGTCCTTTTTGGATAAGAAACGTTTTTACAAGTAGGGGTATCACAGAGATTGCTACTTTCAGTATGTTACTTGGTACATTTTAGAACTGCAGTGCAAGGAGAAGTGGTTTGAGTTGAGTGCTGCTTGTTTTTTTTTATGCTTGATTTTGACTGGCATTCCAGTAATGTATTTAAAAAGTAATTTATTTTTTTCATGCCTCACAACTTTTTTGTTTCCATCTAGATATTAAGTAAGCTATCACGCAGACAATGCACTGAAATATTTTTTTTCTTCT
Organism: Protopterus annectens; assembly: GCF_019279795.1. Lineage (NCBI taxonomy): Eukaryota > Metazoa > Chordata > Ceratodontiformes > Protopteridae > Protopterus > Protopterus annectens. Next base: position 94,021,706 of record NC_056731.1, on the reverse strand, counting down.
ACACTTCATTTTGTCTTGATTGTACTCTCATAATGATGGTTTGGCACCCAGGGCAGCGTATTTAATTAAAGTTACAGTTTTTGTGGTTTTGAACATAGTTCCTCCCCTTTCTAGTTGGCCACACCCCTCCCCATTGACCCCACCCATTCAGCTATCTCCTGAAGCCACCCTTTGATTTGAAGTCACCAGCCGCCACTGGAAACAAATATACCATGCAAGTATAATGTAGACATCACACCCTATAATCAGATCAATAGGTATGTGACCCATGTCCTGGGGCAAACACTTAAACATGGTGTAGGCTTTGCTCAGAGCCTACAAGGAGTTTATTGAATCCTGGGGATATTCTTTAGAACTATACATATTTTCATCTGTTACACCCTACACCATAAAATGGCTATCTTAGAGCAGTATGTCTAAGATTGTTGTATATACAATCTATATACAACACATTAATTTGGGGAGTTTTGCACGTTTGGCTGTAGTTTGGCAAGTACATACCTGAATGGTTCATATGTGCTAGAGCTTCTTTTTTGTGAAACTAGGAGTTTCATAAAAATAGGGAAAAAAACAGGTATTGGTGGTGAGAAGAAACATCATAGATGTATACTAGGCAAATGACCACTAGGGCCATTATAAGCCCAGCCATGCAACCTAAACGTGGCCCACAAATTTGATTTATATAAGGGGTGATTTATTGACTGCTTCTGTCCATCAGAGACATAGGCACCAGACCAGGGTGAATTTCCTATTAGCCATCCATTGATCCAAGTTGCACTTAAATAGAGTTATGGAGGAACCCTGCTTCACATGGATGGGGAATTTGTTCCAGAGAGTGGAAATTCTCTAATAAACATATCTATCTCTTCAATATGTCATATTTATGTTGCAAGTAAAATTTAGGTCATTTCATCTAGTTGTTATGATGCTGATTTTTTTTGTGGATATGCAAAAGTTTCATCAAAATAGGGTCATGGAATGCCTTGTAAGCGAGGCAATGATCAGCTTTCAGAAGTCTGTATGATACCAAGTAAAGAGACAGGGCTTTGAGGTGAGCAGAGTAGGACATTGTTTTTTCTCCAAGTGTTCTTTTTGCAAGGAAACTTTGTGGATGTTACAGTTGCTGCATGTGTCTTGTCAGGTACATACCAACGTGCACATTATACTCTACGATGGGTTTGATGCGAGTTGGCTCAAACTGTGGTATGATGACTTCTCTGGACATAGATGACATGCCCTTACTTATAAGTTGAACAACATAGAATGATTTTCTTAGTACCTTGGACATGTTTTGGTCGAAGACTAGTTAACTATCTATACAAGTTACCGGATCCCTGACTAATGAATCAACTTTATGTGTGTTTTGTTGATAACATAGTTACCCAAAGTGGCTGACTTCCCAAAAGGTGCTATTATGCATTTTTTGGCAGTGAGTTTTAAGCCATGGCCTTGGCACCAAGAATTTGTCTGTTAGGCCTGCCTAAAGGGTGCTTTCCTCTTGGGGGGATTCAATCATATGCAAACTTGGTCAGTCAGAGGCCTTTGATATTGGCTTTGACCACCAAGAAGTAGATATCAAAGAGGAGTGGGCCCAGCACAGATCCCTGATGGACTTCACAGGAGACTGGCTTCTTTGAGGAGGTAAAGTAGCAAAGCTTTCAGGTATAAAGTACCCTTCTTCAGTGCTTAATAACCACACATAAAATAGTCACAGTTCTTATACATATCATTAAAAGTATATTACCTAGCACTTAATTGCATTATTAATTGTTTGTTTTTATTGGCTGTGTGATTAACTGATATGTATAAGAACTGTGACTATTTTATGTGTGGTTATTAAGCAGTGAAGAAGGGTACTGGATACCTGAAAGCTTTGCTACTTTATTTACTGTTCTTATTAAATACTTTGCTGCTCTACGTTGGTGCCAGTTGTTTTCTTGAAGTTTGCTGATTTTTTTACTAGTGCACCTTCATTCTGGGAAGTTTTTTTGTTGTGGCTTCTTTGAGAGGTGGCATCAGTGAGCCTAACCTCTTGGATCCTACCTGTAAGCCAGGTAGTTATCCAGCATGTTATAAAGGGGTTTATACCTAGTTACATAAGTTAGTTGCCAATGCAGGGTGGGCTATTGTATCAAATGCTTTAGCCAGCTCTAGATAGGCAGTACAAACCACTTTCACTTCATCCATTGCCTTAGTGACCTTTTCAAGGAAGTCTACCAGGTACAGTAAGCATGACTTTCCTTTGACAAAGACAAACTGAGATGGAGCCAATGTCTTGAGGTCTCTTATGTCCTTGTTATTAACCTCCATAATAATTCCTTCCATGGTTTTACAAATAAGACTAGTCAGACTAATAGGTCTGTAGTTTCTAGCATCTGTTAAAGGTCATCTCTTATGATGGAGGATGACTGTCACAGTCAGTCCTCCATTCTTGTGGCACAAAGCCTGTTTTATTATTATAGTTGAATAGTGACTCCAGGCTGTCCTGATAAGTCATATTTTAGACTACTCAGGAAGTTATAGGGGCCCGTTTAGGCTGTGGTCTTGGCTTTAGTGAGCACTGCTAGTACATACCTCTTAGCTGGGATTGTTGTGGGTGAGACAAGGATAAAGCTGGTGATGAATTTGTCTGCTAACAGGTTCACTGTATCACCAAGCTTAGCAAATGTAGCACCACCAACCACCAGTTCAGCACATTGCTATCTGATGCCCTTAAGGTTTTTGACATAGTTAAAGAAGACCTTATGGCTGTCTTTCACATAGGAAGCTATCTTAACCTCAAAGTTAGTGTTGTTTGTCCTACTTAGCCCTCTTAGTTGTCTGTTTAGTTTGATGAGAGAGTTTTTCATCTTTATGGGAATTAGCCTTCCTGATTTTTTGCTATTATTTTTTTTTCCTTTTGTTATATTTCCTTTTTAATTTGTGATGCCACCACAGCATTTTGTTTCTGGGGCTAGTTCTGGGCTTACTTCTGGTAGGTACAGCAGCATCTGTGTAGCCATTGACATGGCTGTATAGAGTTTATGAGAGCAATTCAGCATAGACTGCTGTGTTCTCGGTGTTTGGAAGGGTGTTGCATTGAATTTTGACAAACCATCACTTAATAAAATGTAGTTTGCCTTGAAATAGTTCTTAACTGTTGCTGGCATTACTGGAGTTATGGAGTTGATTTTGATTTTAAAGGAGACAGCTTTATAGCTGGACCTTACCCGGGAGGATGAGACATTGGGTGGAGGTGCAGCATTCTTCCATATTTATGAGTATGAGGTCCCATATGTTGGAGCCACTAGTGGGCATATTCACTGTTTGGTCTAGGGTGTTTGTAAATACAAAGCCCAGTAATCTCTCCGCATGTAAATTTGAGGCTGTGTAGGGCTTCCAGCCTACAGAGGGATTATTAAAGTCTCATATGTGTAGGGTGTTAGGTGGAATAGTAAGTGTCTCTAGTAGGTCCAAGTATGCATTGTGAGCTTCTTGGCACATGAAGGGTGACCAAAGCTGGCTGGGATATGGTACGGGGTTTTTTGTGTATGATGATCTGCACTTATAGACCCTCCGGTGTGTCATCATGTTTGTCCATCCAAGAGGTATGCTTGTTATTAGTGTATATCGAGACATCTCCACCTTTAGCCATTGTTCTAACAGCTACTGGTCTAAAAATGTTGGTGCACTGAAACTTTGCACTGACAGGGTACTCTTTGATGCTGCCATGTCTTGATAACTGCACAGATGTCTATATTCTTGATTGTGAGGAAGGCTTGGAGGGAGTGTGTTTTTTTAATTAGTCTCCTGACATTGAGTGGTAGCACCTTGAGGTTCAGTTGAGTTGATTTTGCTATACTGGTAGGTTTGTCAATTTGGCATTGCCTAAAAAAGGCATTATGGGTGTGGATAGTTTTAGCCAGTATCCAAAAGCCTAGAGGGGACAGGTGCAGACCATCCTTGGCAAAGCAATGTGGTCTGTTAATTATGTCCTTCCAAGTTGACAACTATTGGATCCCTTAGAGTAACACCAGAAAGATAGCCAATTATTAAAATCAAAAATCTTTTGTTCATATTGTGGTATCATCCTTGGTGATGGCGATATGCTTGCTCAGTGCTAGTTTCATACCAGCCTAAGATACAGTCAGAGAGATCTATAAAGTCACTCTTTATATAGTCTAGGGAGGTGTGTCTCAGGTCATTTGCACCTATATGGACTATGATGGAGTCATATTTGTACCCATAATGTAATGATCTGAGTGTGTGTGTGTAATTTGGTGGATTGTGGCTCCAGATGAACAACTAACAGTTATCTTCTCCTTGGACAGCCTGGTTAGAGGGGCATCAGTATATCTTACAATGGAGTCCCCTATGACAAGAGTCATGGGAAATGTGTTTACTTGCCTTAGGAGCTTAGTGTTTGAGACCCCACTGAGAGTGACAGTATGTGTGGTGTTAGGTGTTGTTTTTTTCTGAGTGCCTTTGGGCTTGCTGAAGCATAGCTTTATCAATGGGTATTCTAGCTGATTTTTATTGTTTACAAAGATTGCTTTTAAGTACCTCAGCATAAGTTAGTCTATGTGTTCATTGTGTGCTATGGAAGGTGGGTGTTGTGAGCATGGTATCATCAACCTGATGTACATTTGTATGCAAGAGATTAGCCGCCTGTGCCATTGTGTAAGTATACCTGTCCTCATACTGTGTCTATTTTGTTTGGGAATGTGTAACGTTTTACTCAGAAAAACTAAAATAAAATATTTTGGTATGCTTGGAAAAAAAAGGATTAATGGCTGCATGGCAGCTGTTAATTATTTATTTATTTAAATTTGTTGACCAGGAGTGTCCGACTGGACGTAGGTCCATTTTCAGCAGAGGCCCGGGGAGAAAAGCTCCACAGTTAAAATAAACAGACAGTATATACATTGGATTACATAGTGAATAACAATTTACATAGCAATTACTTACAACATATTTACAGATGAAGAACATAGTACATCAGTAGACAACTAGAATCTTTATCTGTGAAGTGCATACCAGACATTAACAAATGTTACAAGAAGAAGAAGTTCGCGCTATATAATAAGTACTGGCTTATGAGCATCTGAGCTTGCTATAATCAAGGTAGTTAGTGGAGTGGAAAGAAAGGTAGTGGTTGGACGGGGTGGATGATATTAGAGTGGGAGTTGCAAGGGCATAGCCAGCATGTTTTTAATTGCGCTTTTAGTAAAGGTTTGATGTGGGTGCATGATGGTATGGAGGTAATTGTGGGTGGGAGTGAGTTCCATAATTTGGCTATGGTGCAAGAGAATAGTGCTTCACCAGCAGAATTATTGGCTTTAGTGATCTGCAAGTGATTTTTGGTGCGATAGGGTTGGAGTAGATTCTGGAGGGATGGGACATTTAGTGGATGGTTTACTAGTTTGTGGGTGAGTGAGAGTTGATACCACTGAAGGAGGTGAGGGAGTTCAAGCCAGCCCAGTTCAGCAAGTGAGAGACAGTGGTGACTACGGTAGGATGCCCCTATGGCGAATTTGGCGATTTTGTTGTAGCAGGTCTCTAGCTTGTTTAGATCACATTGCCTTAGGTTGGTATATATTGGAGAGGCATAAAGTAGGATGGAGATAAGGTGGGAATTTACTATTGAAATCTTTGCTGCTTTGGTGAGAAATTGCTTATTTCTGTATAATGCTCCTAGTTTTTTGTGGACTTTTTTTACAGTCATGGATATGTGAATGTCAAATTTTAGTTTATTGTCTCTTTCCACTCCTAGCAATTTGGTGTGTTCAGTTGGGTATATAGTGGTGTTGTCTTTTGCCGTGATGTTAAAGTGAGAGTTGTTTTGAGTATGTTTGGTGGGTTGGAAGATGAGTAGTTTAGTTTTGTTTGGGTTGAGTATTAATCGGGCATCGGATAACCATGTTTCAACAGAGGAAAAGGCTTCCTGTGTGACTTTTTGCAGTTTTGGTAGGGACTGGGCTGAGCAGATGATGGTCGAGTCATCTGCGTATTGTATGAGTGTGCCATGTTTGGTGGCAGAGGCTAGATTATTGGTGTAAACAGAGAAGAGTAGGGGACCAAGGATGGATCCTTGGGGAACCCCTATGGAGACAGGTAGTTGGGGAGATATGTCATTCTGCCATACAATGGATTGTTGGCGGTCAGACAGGTAACTCTGAAACCAGTTGGTGACCGATTGTGAGAAGGATAGGTTATTGAGGACAGAGATAAGTTGTTTGTGTGGGACCATGTAAAATGCTTTAGATAGGTCTAGGAAAGTAGCAGAGGAGAGATAGCCATTATTTTTATGCTGAAGGATAGTGTTAGTAAAGGAGAGTAAGGCAGTGGTGGTGCTATGGTTTGGTCGGAAACCATGCTGAGTACTGGAAAGGAGGTTGTTAGTAAGGAGGTAGTCTGAGACCTGAGAGTGTATGCATCTCTCTAGTATTTTGGAGAGTGGAGAGAGAATAGCTATGGGGCGGTAATTGGTTAGTTCTGTGGAGGGTCCACCTTTGTGGAGGGGAATTATATGTGATACTTTCCACAGTGTGGGAACGTAACTTTCTGAATGAGATCGGTTAATCAAGATGGATACTGGGTAGGCCAGAGCATGTAGGTATTCACTTGGGAGGCTGTCTGCTGCTAATTTGGTGGGTTTAAGTTTAGTTAAGAGTTTTTTTATGTTGGAGGTAGGTACAGGAGAAAAAGAGTTTCCATATCATATCTAATACCATATCACGTTTGAGGCAGAATGAACCTTACTATGTGTGACACTAATTTTGACAATGTAAATCATAACCAAAGTCTATTAACCATCAGAATGCATACTAAAAGCACTAGACCGATTATTAATTATTGATAAATTATTTTATTGAAAATATTATTAAGATATGTGTGTGTATGTGTGTGTGTGTGTGTGTGTGTGTGTGTGTGTGTGTGTGTGTGTGTGTGTGTGTGTGTGTGTGTGTGTGTGTGTGTGTGTGTGTGTGTGTGTGTCTGCTTGGGTGGATGCAGTAGCAGGGATAGTTAGGGGAAGATAGATTAGTTGTATGTGTGTCTCAATTGGGGTGAATGTGTCCATGAATGCGATCAGGAGAGGGTTGGTTTGTTTCTGTGTGTGTGTTGGGGATGTGTGTGTGTGTGTGTGTGTGTGTGTGTGTGTGTGTGTGTGTGTCTGTGTGCATGTGTGCATGTGTGCATGTGTGTGTGTGTGTGTGTGTGTGTGTGTGTGTGTGTGTGTGTGTGTGTGTGTGTGTGTGTGTGTGTGTGTGTGTGATACCTCTAAACTCCCTTAGACTAATGAACAAATCCTGCAGTATGTGGGGGAGATGGCACTAGACACCATGGCCAGTATAACGCAATTAAAAAATTAATATTGTGCCACACAAAAGATGTGGGGTGCACTATTCACTAGGGAAAAACCTTAAAAGCCTGAACCTTTGGCACACAAAACAAACTATTAACAAAGCAGAGTTTCAGACTGCATACATTTGGCATGGAAAGCAGCTCCTTAGCAACCTGGTGCTTTAGTTTGCTACTTTAACTGAGAGGGCTGGTTTTATTTGCATTAAGGATAAGCTGATGATTAAATAGCCAGAATTCAACTGTGCAAAACACTGCTGGATTATATCTTGAAGTTGTTGTAGTAAATGGGTAGCACAGATAATGCTATAATTGTCTGTGTATTGGACTAAGGAGGCATGATTAGAAGCAGTGTGCAGATTGTTAGTGAAGATACTAAAGAGAAGGGGACCTAGGATGGAGCCTTGTGGGACCCCTAAAATGACAGAAAGTAAAGGAAAAAGGTTGGGTTACCATTTTACAGCTTGCTGGTGCTCTGTTAGGTAATTGTTGAACCAAGTGAGTGCTGAGTGATGAAGCTTTTGGTCAGCAAGCACAGATAGGAGTTTGTCATATGAGACGGTGTCAAAGGCCTTAGACATCTGAAGGAGTATGGAAGAAAATAGTTTACCATCATTTCTATATTGATTGACAAGGTTGGTAAAGCTCATGAGAGCAGTTATAGCTGTGGTTGAGATGAAATCCATGTTGTGAGTTGACTAGTAGGTTATTAGTTATGAGGTGGTCCAAGAGCTATGAGTTTATACATGTTTCTTGTATCTTGGAAAGGGGAGATAGAATTGCAATAGCCCTATAATATGGAATTCAGTAGTGTTACTTCCTTTGTGTAAGGGGATTATGTGTGAGATTTTCCAGAGAAGTGGTGCTTGGTGTTCAGAGATAGAGCGATTGATGAAAAAAGAGATAGGATAGGAAATGGCATCTGCTGAGAGTTTGCGATAGATAGCTAGTAAGTTATCTGCTGCTTTGGTCATTAATTTAAGTTTTCTAAGTATTTTTTTATGGTCACTGTAGTGACAGGTTGAAAGGAGAAGGTGTTGATTATCTCAACTGAATTTGAGGGAACTGCTGGTGGAATGGAGTTGTTTTTTCACAGTGATAGTATGGTTTCGGTAAAGTATGTATTAAATTGTGTGGCAATAGTATAGGATTTATTTGCAGATGATGGAGTTGGTGTTGATGGTTGCCCTGGTTGTAAGAGGTTTTTAATTGCTGCCCAGAACTTTTGTGGGATTTTTTTGGTGTTTTGTTTGTATGTTACACTAATAATTTTTTTATCTTGCTTAGTATGCTTTTTGGCATTTTTTCTGAGTTGCTGAAATATTTGATGATTAATTTGCATTTTATTTGTGTGCCATTTTCCCAAGCCTTATCTCTTTGTTTGAGTAGGTTCTTGGTGCCTTGGATAGCCATGGTGCAGAGTTTGAGTTTATTGTTATGGTTCTAGATGGGGCTAATTTGTTCAGTATATTGAGGAACGTGGAGTTGAAGTAATCAACTGCAGCATCTGGGGCAAGGTCTTTAGGGGAGTCCAGAAGCAGAGTCTGAGAGCGGATATAAAGGTTTGAAGATTGAAACATCTTTTGCTATGGATTTGGTGATAAATGGTTTGTTTAGCAGGGTTAATGTGTTGCCTAATCAGATAGGTTGGTAGGTGATCACTGAGGCTATCAGGAAGACAACCAGAATGAGGAGAGTAGGATGGCTTATTAATTAAACTCCAGTCAAGATTAGATTGCCTTTTTGATTTTTTAGTTATCTTATCTGGTACCTGTATAGTCTGGGTCAAGCAGTGAAGGTTAATATGATTGGTGAGATTTTCTGAGTTACAGGCAAACCAGTCAGTATTAAAGTCTTCCATGATTATTGTTTCTTGAGTCAGAGTTTTTGATGACCATTGAAGGATGTGTTCGACAGTGCTTAGGTTAGTTCTGGGAAGAATATAGGTCCCTATGATGGTTAGATGTGGAATTAATTTTGAGTTTGCTGCATAGTATTTCAGCATTAGAAAAGTCTGGTATTTCTAGATCTAAGGGTTACAAAAAGAAGCTAGTTTTTGATAATATGGCCAATCCCCCTGCTCTTTTCTTTTTCTTGTCAAGTCTGAGGATGTTATAACCTGGGGGAATGATTTCATTGCCTTTAATGTCAGGTTTCAGCCAGGTTTCAGTTATTAGTGCTATATCTGGTGAACAGAGTGAGAGGGAAGCATGGTGTTCATATATTTTGTTAACAATACTTCTGAGGTTCATATTTACTAGTAGCAGATCAGAACCTTTACAGGGTTGGTTAACTACACTTTGGGGGTTTAGAGTGGTACAGCTTGTGCGTGGATTTGTTTTGGGGCCTGGTTTTGATGTATATCACCAGATAGTTTGAGTTGGGATGCTATATTTACAAGAGTAGAATGAGTTTATTTATATATTTATGCTACTTGAGTGAGATAGGTGGAGTTGTAAAAAGTGGAGGTGTGGTACTGGTGGCATGATCAATGTGTGAAGTATTACAGAGAACAAGTTTGTGGCTTTTGTCTGTGGTTGCTAGGGGAATGGAATGGAATGGTATGAGTGAAAAATGAAGTGTATAGATAAGAATAATACGTGGTAGGATTTGCAGAGAATGAGAGAAGTATAAGAGATGTAGTATATAAGAGGAGCGTGTTGTTCCTGTGTAGGTAATATGCAGTTGTAGAGAGAAATATGAGAAGTGAGAATATGTAGTAGGAGAATGAGAAATGAGATGTGGGAGGGGAAGTCAAGATGTAGGATTATTAAGTTATATTTTAGGTAATAAAAATTAAATTGTTTATTAGTAGCTTATTAAAGTGTGCGAGAGCTGAAAAGAGTGTTTGTGTGAAGGATGTTTATGGTGGAAGAACTTAATTAGAGGGTGAGTAGGGATTTACTAGTTGTTGGTAGTCATAATGTGAGCTGGTGTTACTTGATTTGTTGGATGTGATGGGGGTGGCTTATGTTAAGATAAATGTAAGAGTAGTTGGGGTGGGTGAGATTGGGGTAGGGTAGAGGAGCAGGGTGAGAAAAAGCAGAACAAGGGCAAATGGAGCAGGCAGGACCTAGTTTCTGACTGTGCATCAAGCACTGACTGTGCACCAAAAACAATCTATAGCAGTCCTTCACCTTAAGTAAACTTGCACCCGATGATTTCTGAGAGGGAGGTGGGTTAATTAGGAATTCCAGGAGAAGAAAGTGATAACTAGAGGACTTAATTTCTGACTGTGCACCAAACACTGACTATGCACCAAAAACAACCTAGAGCAGTGGCCAGAAGGTAGGTGCAAAATAAAAATTTGGATAGTATAGAGTACAAATATCTGGTGGAAAGTTCTTAATGCCAGGTGAGCTAACTATGGGTTGGTAGAGCCTGTAACAG
>NC_056731.1:93960975-94008475 GCF_019279795.1 Protopterus annectens | reverse complement strand
TGACCTTGATGTTAGAGCCAGCCAAGTCAGTGCTGGGTACGTGCATCTTGCTTGGCTTTTCAGATATGAGGAGAGTTTTGCCTTTCAACATTGTGGAGTGGATCCTCTGCCATTTGGACACAGAATCCATAGCAACTGCATCAGCTCCATTATGCTTCACTTCCCCATTTTATGTCTTTGGCTACACATCAGCTGTCTCTGAGATGGCCTTTGTTGTTAGGTCTCAAAACTTCCTTATATGCAGGCTCCTAGTTCTTCTGTGTCTCTTCCCACGTCTTCCCTGAGAGAGGTGCGCGAGAAGAGTAAGATCAATAGGAAGCTCTTGGATTCTCCTGAGGAAACATTCACTGAGGACACTAAACTCAATGAAGAAGAAGGCTCCCTGAAATCCCCCATGAAAATGCTCAATTTGGTGATTTGCTTGAAGTATTGAAACAACTTGGTGGTGGGTCACTGAAGTCCCTTCCCCTCAGGAGTGATTTTTTTCTTGAGGCTTTCAGCTTGTCCAAGTCCTGGGTGGTCCCCCTCTGCATGCTGTTGTGGACCTGGTTACTCAGAAAGCATGAAGAGATCTCAACATAGTGGAATCAATCCCCAGGAAACATGATAAAATTTTGGTCTCCCCTAAAGACAGACCTCACTGGAGCAAGGGTCTGGCTGTGGATGCTATTGTGGTTGCAGTGGACATCAAAATTAACATTTTCAAGGAGATTTTCCTAGTACATCTGCCCAACAGGGAATCTCAGGCTTTGGATGATTTGGAAAAGCACAATACTCTTCAGCCACATTTGCCTTACATGTGCTGAATGATATTGCCCACTTGATAAGACTTTATAAGGACCTTACCTCAGAACTGACAAAGGTTGTGAAAACTCAGCAGTCACCAGATGAAGATCCTGAAGGTTTAATTGTCATTGATTCAGTCTATATCTACTACTTGTATGAGACTGCTGTCCATTGCAGCAGACGGGATGTCCCATGTAGCAGGCACCAATATAATCATGCACTGTGATGCCTGGATGTGCTTATGCAATTTTATGTACTGCTTCAGGGCATCCTATCTCAACATTACATTTAATGATTCTGCCCTTTTTTGTGCAAAGGTCAAGAGACCCTGAATAGGAGCAAGCAGGATGGGAAGATACGGTCTGTTATTTGAGCTCATTTTTCTACCCCCAGAGAGGTCCTTGTCTAGGAACCAGAAAGGTCATCTCTGTTTTGAGAAGTCACAGCAACCTTTCCTGGATGCCTCTATTGATGGTTCCTCCTACTGCAGAGAGGGCAACTACAATGGATGCTGCCCATGGGGTAGGTGGGGTCTGGAGAACCAGGATTTTTGCAGGGCTTTCTTGGAAAGGCCTTTTCAATCCCCCTAAGGGTTGCCCAGCTGCTGCACTCTGGGGTTGTTAGACTCTCACCCCAAAAGCTTGGGAGGCCATTATGTCAAATTTGTGGATAATGAGATTTTTCCCTTTTTGTTCACCCCAAACGACGACTCCAAAAGTTCATTTCTAATGTACTACACTATCAGGGATGACAAGCAGCAGTGAGAATACAAAATTTGAACTGCTTCTCAGCTGAGTATCCAAGTGGTCCCACCCAACTAGCAAGGATCCAGCGGTCTATTTCAGACTCTTTATAGTACCAAAGAAGAACAAGGAACTCAGAACCATTTGGGATTTCAGCAAGTTGAACTGATTTGTCAAACACAGCAAGTTCCAGATGGCCAAAGTGCAATCCATTCTACCTCCTGTGAAGAAGGATGACTAGCTGCATTTGGTAGATCTTAAGAATGCCTACCATCACATAAAGATAGCGAGACATTTTAGATGGTTTGTGTGCTTTCAGTTGGGAGCCAGTAATTATCAATTTTGGGCTCTGCCCTTTGACCTCACTACAGCTCCCTGGGTGTTTACCAAATGTATGATAGTAGTAGTAGCAGCCTGGCTCAGGCTGCAGGGGTTACAGATTTTCCTCTAATTGGATGACTGGCTCTGAACTGTTTCCACAGGGGTGTCACTGACCAAGGCCCAAATTTCCTTGCTTCAGCTGTGTCTGTCCATGTGCATAACAGTAAATTATGAGAAATCCTGCCTGGAACCTGTAAAAAAATACTTACATTTATTGGTTGTCATTTGGATATAGTAACTCAGGCAGCCAAGCTACCATCTTAAAGACAGAATTCTCTCCTTTTGCTGGTTTCTCATATCAGTTTTTTTTTGTTTCCTAGGTATATGGCTGTTTATATTTGTCTAGTTCCATTGGCAAATTTCCACATGCGGGTACTACAGTGGACTTATCAGACTCATCCTATGCATATTCCATTACTTTAGCAAGTGTTTGTCATCACCACATGTGATGTTGGCTGGATTCTCCTCTAGTTATGACAGGTCAACCTTTGGTTTCTCTCCATCCCTAAGCCATGGGCCTGAGGTGGCATTTCAAGGGGAGACTGTACAGGGCATCTGGTCTCAGTTCCTGACCAGTCTTCACATTGATATCTTGGAGATGAGGGCAGTTGTCCTAGCACTGCAGGCCTTTCAGAAGCGCCTCCTCAAGGGTGTGATTGCCATCCAGACTGCCAAAATATCAGTTGTATAGTATTTGAACAAGCAAGGAGGAACCTTTCCTTATCCACTGTGTTGAGAGGCCATGAGAATTTGCCATCTTAGAGATGCCTGATTATAATGCACATCCTGGGAAATCCAACATCCTTGAGGACAGTCTAAGCTAACACATTCTTCTGCCTCATGAGTGGTCCCTGACTCCAGAGATAGCAGTGAGGATTTTTAGCCACTGAGGCACCCCCTACTGTGACCTGCTTACTTCCTGTCCAGCAAAAGTGTTGCAGCTTCTATGCTTTATCCTGCCCAAGGGACAATCACCAAGGAATGTTCTTCTGCAAGCTTGGTCTACAGGTCTATTACATGCCTATCCCCCCTACTCCTCCAATAATCACGTTTTGTCAGAAAGCAGCCTATTGCAGAGCAACTGTCATTCCCATTGCCCTATATTGGCCCCTGACACGTTTGGTTCTCCTTCCTTTGGCCTCACCTTCTTTACCCATCCTTGGTTCTTGACCATATTCTGGGTCTAATTTCTCACCCTTCAGACCTACCTTACCTGAACCTGCACTCCTTCAAACTAACAGCATGTTTCTCTCAAGTTCACTGATGGCCAGTGATCCCAAGCTCTCCAAGAGAGTTATACACATCCTTTCAGTGAGAATGATTTCCACCAGTAAGTAAAAGAAATTCTCCATTTGAGCTTCTTCCAAGGGCTTAGATCTTTCTTTCTTTGCCTTTAGATGCTATCATGAAAAATTTGAATGGATGTTTTTACTCTGATTTTAGTTATTCTGCTATTGAAGTGCAGTTAGCTGCCATTTCCAACTTTCACACCTGCATGGCTAATATGACTGTGTCAGCTCTAAAGCTATCCAAGGCCTTTTTTTTAGAAGTACCTTTTTAATATGTCCTCCCATTCATGACTGAGTTCCTCCTTGGTACCTCAATCTGCTTTTGCAAGTTCTCACCGGATCTCTTTTTGAACCAGCAGCCACAGTGTCCTTAAAGTTTTTGTCATGGAAAATTATTTTTCTGGTAGCTATTTACATCAACAAGAAAGGTGTCTGAACTTCAAGCATTTTCCTTTGTTCCTCCTTATCTAGTTTTCCATAAGCTACCTTGAGGACCAATCCTTCCTTTCTGCTGAGGTTTAATTCTGAGTCTCATTTAAATCAACCCATTCATTCACCTGTTTTCTTTCTAAATTTCTGTAACAAGGGAGAATACTTACTTCGTTATTTGGGTGTTAATAGTCAACTGAGATTCTGTTAGGACAGAATCAAAAATTTCAGAAAATCCAACCAGCTTTTTTATTTCCTTTTCTAAAACATGAGTTGGCAAGTCTGTTTCCAAAGTGACTATATCCATAAGGCTTTCCTTTTGTACCTCCTTTGCATACTCCCTGAAAGAAATTTCTTTGCCCATTAAACCTAGGGCTCATTCCACTAGAGCGGTTACTACCTCAGTTGCCTTTTTCATTTAGGCATCTATTGATATTTGTGCAGTGGCTACTTGGTCTAATACTCGTACTTTAGTGTCCCATTATCCCATTACAAACTGGACATCCAGTATAGGTCTAGAGCTTCCATCTTGCAGAATCTTCATTCCCTCCACGCCCCCTCCAAACTGTTACCTTTGTTTGTTGCTCTGAAACAGCTGTGCCGACTGGCCTCAAAGCTATGTGTGAAATGGTTCTTATGCTACTATTATTCTATTTCCTGCACAAATTGTTTCTTTTCTGTTGGTACGTTGCTGTAAGAACCATTTATGGGGCAAACTTGGCATAGCTCTCAACTGCCCAGATTTTCACAGAATGATATTTGCAACATATTTTTGGTCTGTTCCTCATAAAAGTTGTGGTTTTCTGGCAAATCACTGAGAATTGAAGTCACTAAATAGTACTAAGTGATGTCAGGCATTTGAGTTTCACATTTCATTTCCTTCAGAAAATACATAATGCAAAGCTGTTATTCTATCAACTTTCTAAGTTTACAGTAGCAATATTTAAAATATGTCCCTATTTTTGGGCCTTTGTCCCTACATTATTTCTGGCATTGTCCAGATTTCTTTCACTGAGAGGTTGAGAGGTATGTCACTCGGTTTGAGCAGATGCATTTAGAGCAAAGAGTTATGGGTAGAGGAGGAAGAGCTCTGGGACTGAAGATTCTGAGAGTGCTGGTATCAGATCCGACAGGTTGAAAAGTACAGATCTATGGTAATGGTAAGTGTGACACCCCTGCACTGGACCAGTAATTAAGGAGCCTCAATCCTCACCACTAGCACCAGTGAGGGACATACACATTGGAAGGATGACAAGTACACACACAGTAAAGTACAATTTCCCTACAGAAATCACAGTCAGTCTGGGGCTGGTTTCTGCCTCTTTCTCCAGATCCTCAATAAGACTCCCCACTGGCACAGCTATAGGGTTGAGAACTCAGCTGAGTGGCCAAGCCAAAACCTCCAGCACCCTCTCTGTCCCACCATTGCTTCATGTTCCTGCCCAAGTAGCTGACACACACACACAAACACACACACACCCACACACACACACACACACACACACACACACACACACACGCACGCACGCAAGCACACACACACACACACACACACACACACACACACACATTTTGAGATTTGATTTATACACAGACACACATCTGGGAAAGGCTGGCACAGGTTTACTAGCTATGTCCCCTTCTGCCCAGACTATAAGGTAGTACCAGCTGCCACCAGCCACTACTTAGCTACTTAAAGGCTGTTACAAAGGGTGTCCAATCCTACTGTGTAATGTTACTATTATCCAAATGGTAAGTGTGACCAAGAGCAAGGCTATTGGGGTGATCTATACAGTATCACAAAATACATATGCAAGTGCTCTAAAAGCTTAAATATCTCTAAACAAACCAGCCACAATCAAAAGATTTAAATATATTTAATGATAAAAGAACAAGAAAATATTCAAACAACACAGTAACTAAAGAGTTCAGAATCAAAGGAAATATCTTAAAACAACATTGCAGGACAGTCTCAAATAAATGCAGAAAACATCTAAACTAATCCTTACTATATTCCTGTCTATATCTAAGAGAGATTATTGTACCCTGGTTACTTACTATTAGCAAGGCAAGTGCTGATGAGAGAGTTCCCAGGCCCAAGACAAGATACAAAATGCACACACTTTCTCTGAGAGAGTTCTTAAATTAATAATCAACATTACTGCTGGGTTAGCTCGGATGACATCACTCTTTGTCACATGCCTTCAGTTCCCAGGCTAACAGAACCTTAACACAATTTAACATTTCTCTGTGAAAAATACATTTCTCTCAGATGTTTGCCTAGAACTGGAAGTCTTAAAACAATTAACACATTTACATTTGAAACCTAGTAATTATTTATGTTTCCAGACAATAGGACAACCTGTAGCTCTAGCTATTGTGTCTGCTTGCTGTACTTAAAATGAGATAACACAATCGTAAAACAATTAACTTATTTCCTGGAAGTTTTGCAAGTTAACTCTGTATGTTCCAGCTTCTACTGTTAAAACATACATTTGCACAGGTATATAGTTTATACACATTTCTGTTCTTTTCCAGTAGGGTACACTGTGGTTACATTCTTGAAGCTCAGTACATAAAATATAGTTATATTTGTAAGCCAAACATGAATCATATTATTATTCACAAATGACATATGACTATTTACAAAATTCCAGATAGCTGGACTGACAGTATTTCCCTGGTGTCACAGTAAGTACACACCTTTCATTTCTGAACTATAAAAATAATGAAACTATAATGTCTGGCATCTGATATTATTTAGGAAATATTATGTCAACTCAGGTTAGTGTGTGTGTGTGTGTGTGTGTGTGTGTGTGTGTGTGTGTGTGTGTGTGTGTGTGTGTGTGTGTGTGTGTGTGTGTGTGTGTGTGTGTGTGTGTGTGTGTTTGTGTATGTTGGGAGACTGAATGGAGGTGCCTGTGACAATGCAATGTGTGGGCTGCCAGAGGTGCTTACTGCAGGCAAGTGCTAATTAGCACTTTAGCACTTGTGGTATTTGCTGGCATTTCTGAGACATGCAGGTTATCCAATAATGAGGTATTTTCTCATTACAGCTAACATGTCTCTGAATCACATTATCAACATTCTCTGAAACAGCCCCCATAGGATGGCTGTAGCTCTTACCACCCATTGTGTGACTGAATCCTAGGGGCAGTATAAGAATGTAAATGCCTTTATTAGAAAGGAGAAAGGGCATAAAGGAAATATAAAATGGTTATTAAATGATGTTTTAAATGAAATACAAGGCAACATTTTGTAAAAGAAATAGAATATGAAGACCACCAGGAGCCATTTGAAAAGGAAACAGCTTGTGTGTTTTGATGCCATGATGCCATTGAGTTTAAACTGTGAACGTGTGGCTTAAAAAGGCCCAGCTATGGTCAATGGCCTAGTATACCCCTATGAACCCTATGAACCTATGAGAAGTTCGTGCTTTGCAATCTGGGTATACCAGCATAAGTTAAACTGTAAAAATATATAAGCATAAGTATTTGCAAAATGCATTTATTTAGGTTATGCAGAATATCTGGGCAGAAAAGGAGTGTGCTACCCATGTTGAAAGGTTAAGACTATGATGCGCAGTCTTTGATATTGCGTATAAAAAAGTGTGAGGTTTTCTGAATCTAATGGAGATGAATATTTGTGGACTGCTATAGAATTTATTAGTATTAGTCAAACAGTTTAAGTGGTCTCTCTAAAGGAACACTATCTAGTCTGTAAAAACTTAATGACTCACAGCATACCACTCAACTTCTTAGTGAAAGAATTATGGACAAAGTCAAACGTATTATGAGGACAGACTTTAAATATTGTTCTTATAAATTTAGATTGTTGTTTTATATTATCATGCATTTTCTGAATAGTATGAGGTCTAAAACTCAATTGTCTGTTATCTTTTAGTAACATCAATCATAAATGATTCAGCAGAAAGTCACTAATTTTATGAGGAACTGACAAAAATCTAATGCAAAAAAATCTGGACATTCTGCCAGATTCTGGACAGTTGAGAGGCATGATCCAAAACCTGTAATAATCATAGAAAGATTTGGATTTCATGAAAGAAACCAAGGGAATAATGAAAACATTTCTGAATATGTTGAAGTAGATTAGTCAAGCATTTTCATTTTGGTGGGAATTAACAGATGCATTAAAGGACATTCAGATATGTAAAACAAAAATAATAGAAGCAAAACTGTATTACAGTAGATCCCAAACTAATGCACATCATAAACACAACACAATCAAATTTCAGACTATAGCATTAGAAAACTATATTTAGGTACTAAGTGGTACTATATTAGATTTTATGCAGTAGTCGAAACACAAATTATTCCAAGTCAAAGACTTATATTTTGCAAGTTTCTTTTCCGCTGTTTCTTGTGTGCTGGGAACTACAACAGCAGTATCTGATCTATTCCACAAATGTATCGAACTGCTCTATCTGTCAGGAATGCCATGGGTGGACAGACTGCTGTGTCTTATCATCTGCAGTCTTTTCAATTCATCCGTAGCTATACATTGTTACAGTAAAATGACCAAAACAAAATAAAAATCTATGTGACATGGCAAATCATTAATATACACTTCCATTGTGAATAGTCAAAGTGCAACCTGCCAAAAACTGGAATCCTTGAATTTCACACTCCAACAACTGTTTTAAGTGTTTTTTTTTGTAGGGAGAAAGCCCCCTTCACCCTCTGATGTGGGAGGCAAGCCTTCCCCACACATCATGAACTTATATATACCAACTCTATGGTTACACCAATTCAAAGACGAGGGAAATTACCCCTGAAAAGGTCATCACTTCCAGCTCAACTCACTGACAGTGATTTCCTATGGAGGAGAACAGATCCTTGCCATCTTGAAACTTGGGAAATGATGCCCGAGAAAACAATCTTTGTCCACAAGTGGGGTAAAACTAATATATACTATAAAAAACAAACACAGCCAAAATGCAGGCTATAAAGGTAGAAGACTTCATTAAAGTATTTTTGTTTCAACATAAGCTTGTATAATATATTCAAAATACAAATTTTCCCAGGTCAAAAGATTTATGCTTGATAGGGTTCGTTTCATTTGTTCATATCACAGCCATTAATTACGTTACTTTCAATTTTATTGGATGTAATCATTTGAATACTCATAAATGGATTTTCAGGCTTAGTTAATGTAATACTAATGCCCCTTGCTGTTGTGCTATTATTCATACCTGATTCTTGTGAGCTGGAACCTACAGCAGAATCCCCTGATCCGTTGAACAAATCACTGTAGCTGTCAGAAGTGCAATGAATGTAAAGACTCTAGGTATTATCAGTTGCAAACTCTTATCTTTGTCTGTGACCATACACTGATAAATTAAACTGACCAGAATAAAATGAAAACAAAAAGTGTGTCATGACACATGTGTCTATGTTTATCGGGGCTACGGATTACTTTTATATATTAATGTTTGCATTTCTACGCTATTTATGTTGAAAATTTTCAAGTGGACAATTGCAAAGAAACAAGAGGCAAATGACATTCTGTACAGAATACATGACATGCTAAACACAGAGACAGAAAAGATTGACGCAGTGAATATAAAAGTGAAAAAATGTGAAAACACTAAACAAACATACACAGATATCCAAAAACTCATACACAACCCTTTTTCAACACATTCATTTCTACTGCATGTCTACACCTATTTACTATAGAAAATACAATTGCCAAAGATTCCAAAGACAACCACAAGGCATTCTATAACTATGTCAAGAATCTAAATGGCAATGCTCAGATCTGCTCTGAGCTACAACAGAATGTCATTAAATATACTGATCACAAGGATATTGCCAATATCCTGGCAGATCGATTCAGTGCCAACTTCAACCCCTCTCACCCCCTAAATGGCCCATCTCAATACCGGAAGATTGCCAGATTCCGGTAATAATGGCCAGACAGGTAAAAAATGCACTCTCCAAAGCTAAGAATACAGCATCCATGGGACCAGATGACATCCCGGGCTGTGTACTACATGAACTACAAAATGAACTGGCACCTCACCTAAGTGTCATGTTTAATCATAGCCTCACCTCAGGCTTTGTGCCCACTGAGTGGCGCACAGCTACAGTTATCCCACTCCACAAGGGGGGATCCACCTTGGATCCTGGGAACTACCGCCCCATCAATCTGACGAGCCTGATCTGCAAGGCCATGGAACATATTATCATGGAACTTATAAACAAAGACATTGGCAACTTTCAAACATCTGGACCCCACCCAGTTTGGGTTTGTGAAGGGCCGATCTTGTCTCTTGAACCTGATGGACTTCTTTGAATCAGTTTCCAGAGCCATGGACAAGGGTAAGGTGGTCCACACAGCCTATCTGGACCTCGCCAAGGCCTTTGACACCATCCCCCACTTTGGAATCATAGATAAACTTACTAAGCTGGGCATTAATCCCAACATCACTTGATAGGTTGCCAACTGGCTTACTGACAGAACTCACACTGTAAAAGTAGCTGACTCCAAATCCAGCTCCAGACAAGTGACAAGTGGAGTACCTCAGGGTTCAGTCCTGGACCACTCTTGTTTGGCATCTACTTCTCTGAAGTGCAGGCCAATACTATGGGACTCTGACTAACAAAGTTTGCAAATGACTGCAAACTGGGAGCCATTATTGAATCTCCAAATGATGTGGATACTCTACAAAAGGGCCTTACAGAAACAGATGCTTGGTGCCAGAGCCATGGGCTCAAGCTCAATGCCAAGAAATGTATAGTTATCCCCTTTTGCAAAAAAACATGTACCCGTGAATTATCACATAGGTGGCAGTACACTAAACACCGAAAGTTTGATAAGAGACTTAGGGACACATGTGGACAGTGGTCTCACCTTTGATAACCACATCACCAGAACAGCCAGGAAATCCTTCTATGTGGCACACCTCATCACTAAGGGCTTTTCATCCAGAAAAAAGGAGGTCATTGTCCCACTGTACTCATCCCTCATTAGACCCATTATAGAATACAACGCTCCATTTGGTATGTACCTCTCAAGACACCTGCAACAACTGGAAAGGCCGCAGAAATACCTCAGTAAAAGAATCACAGGCCTAAAGTAGATGCCCTATGCTGACCACCTTAAAAAAACTCCAGCTATATTCTGTTGCATTATATCATCTATTCAGAGGCGATCTCTGCTTAACATACAAGGCCATGTCAAACCCAAAACTGTTGGACATGCTACACTTAGAGAAATCCCAATCCCTCACAGCCACACACTCCAGGGATCTAAACTTTGTCATCACAATAAACAAAACATGCTGGAGGGATAGGTTCTTGACCCAGAGACTTCCCAGACTCTGGAATAGACTGCCCATACATGTCAAGCAGAGCGCCTCTTTTGCCCTCTTCAAAAGGAACCTTGATGATTGGGTGGGAGAAAGGAAATTCACCCCGGGATCACGTCAGTCACCCTGATAGACAGGGGTCCAGGAAGTAAATAGTGTGGGAAGAAATAGCCAGAGAATTGCTATGGCTAGGCTTGTATAAGCCCTAGGGCCGATAGCCTAGTACCAACCTATGTACCTATGAACCTATAAGGCTTGCACATCACAGACACAGAGATAAGCATACACTATTACAATGAGAGAGTATTCTATTGTGACCCTACCCAGTCACACACCCCTCTATCCTCTTCAAAAATCCCTTTCCAGTAAGCAAGCAACTTATTTCCAAAGCCACCCCATCTCCCCCAGCATCCTCTTTATCACACTCATGAGAGTTTCTTCTGCTTGTTACACATTATTTGATAAATCAAACATGTTCTGACTCTCTCTTTCCAAATGCATCAGTTGACCTGCAGTTTCATCATGATATTTCATTAAATCATAATAAAATTTTTGTCTACTACACTATTTTTTATTTATTGATAACCTCTCACTTCAATTTTCCCACTACACCCCCTCTGTTCACAGCCTAGCTGCCACCACATCATGCCAGTGTGTTCTCCCACAAAATATCTAACAGGAATGATCTCCTGCCATGTGTATGAGTATTACTGAACATGGAGCTGTCCATGAAGCATGCAATAACATTTACCAGTGCTGTGGAAACATGACATCGTGGACATTTCTAAAAGATGAATGGAGTAGTATACCACTCTACCATTATTTTTCTGAAAACCCGATTCCCTTTTCTTTTAAATATGTTTTCACTTTGCCAGCAACACTTTAGTATTACTGCATATAAAATAAATCCTGTATTAATATCCTTAGTTTTTATCACAACACCTTCTAAACCATCCACCCATTCATGTTCTTCATTTTATTTTCAAATGCAACATTTCCCTGCATTGTTAATTTTTACAGTTCAGCAATTGCAGTGTTTAGGAGGAGCAACAAAACTATAGAAAAATATATATGTCATACCCACACCACTATGATACAGATGCCTCTGTATTTTCTATTAGTTGTAGTGCTTTTATCTAAGTGCCGGCAGGTTACCTAGAATCTGTTTATGCGCATACAGTCAAGGCAGTGAAATGCATTTGAATTTATTCTGACCCACATTAAACCATTTGCCAGATATTGTTCCCCTCCTATGAGTGTATTTTTCCTACAGGCATGTTTCTCTGTGCCTATGGAGCCTGACTGCTAGTTTCTGATAGTGGCTGTAGATGTCTTTCCCTTAACTCTGAACTGTGTAAGTGGACATATAGCTGAGCTACATAGTGATACACTATGTGCATAAGCTGCAGGCATAGCAGAAGCAGCATATGAGATTCATTTTCCTGTACCAGATCTCTTTATTTCTGTGAAGGATAATGTGATGTTGTGATGGAGTGAGTATTATGCACTTACCTTGTATGTTAGTATGAGATGGTTGCTGCTTTCATATTGTGCTACTTAAGGACATATTCAGGAGTGCATAGCAAATCTGAATGGTTGCCCTTCCTAGATAAGCAGAAATGTTTGCTTTTCCTTTTCCTGACTACATGCTGAATGGCACATGGCTGTTAATGCATGAAGACCATTCAGACAGATATATATATTGAGATTATTTTAACGTTAGCTTCTTTTCTCCTGCCATTAACATGAGAATGTTTTTTTTTTTCAAAAGCAGGAAAACATGTCTCAGGCATTGCCTTCTCCTCTTCCTTTTTTTCCTATACAGATGTCTTGTTTCGGACTTGAGAGAACGATCTGTATTGCGAATAGAGTTATGACTCAAAGGGCGCAGGTGAAGAAAACAAAAAGACTGTTGCAATGCAATGACATTTGAGTGCCATTTTAAGCAAAAATTAGGGTGGAGAGAGTTAGTAAATGAAATTTTATCTGAAGTACTTTCAGTGCAAATAAAAAAAAGTCCTGTATTGGGAAACATTGCTTTCAGAGGAAACATAAAGAAATCACATGCGTTCCATGCATCTGGAAGAATTTTAATTATATTGATGTTTGAATGTGTTTTGTTGCACAATTGAAGGAAGGCAGTGTGCAAGGATTATGCCCACATTTACATCTGAGCACTCACCAACATCTCAGCATACATGATTTTTTTTTCAGACTGATTTAATGCCGCAGAACTGGAGTCCATTGAAATACACTACCACTGATATTTACTTTCCTTAAATACTATGATAGCAACACATATTTGCCAGTAACAATACAGAGCAAATGTCAGAAATGATTTTTCAAATGCCTAGTATGAAAAAAGATGGAGTGATATCATTTCTTTTTTATTGGTACCAATATGGTACATTTATGTTTATATTTACTGTATGTTATTTTAAGTATGTAGGTGGACTTGAGCAGACATACCCTGTTCCACAGCTTTGAACACAAAACATTCACTAAATCATCCAAAAGCAATTTTGAATTTAAAAAAATGGTTCAGACACATAGATGGTATAAAGAAAACCATAATGATAGTTTTGCTGTACATAATTATCAGTTTTACTTGGTTAACAAACTTTTTCAAGATTAACATAATAAACACAACAATATAACTAGTGGAGAGATCTTCAGGATCTTACACCTTGTGTGTAATGCTATAACAATGTATCTATGTAATGCTATAACAATGTATCTAAAATGCTTGAGTAAGGATTCATAGGTTCATAGGTTCATAGGTGTGTACTAGGCTAATGGCCCTGGAGCCTTTACAACCCTAGCCCATAGGATTACCCTGGCATCGTGCCACCCAACCTTAGTTCCTAGTGCCTCTGTCGAGTAGAGCAACTGGAGTGATCCCTGGGATGAATTTTCTATTTACCATCCACTCATCAAGATTTCTCTTGAAGAGGACCAGTGAGGTGCTCTGCTTGACATGTATGGGAAGACTATTCCATAGCATGGGCAGTCTTTGGGTTATGAACCTGTCCCTCCAGCATGTTCTGTTGATTGAGGTAATGAGGTTGAGGTCTCTGAAGTGTGTTGTCCAGAGGGATTGGGATTTCTTTAGATGTAGCATTTCTAACAGAGCTGGGCCAGACATGGCTTTGTAAGTCAAGCAGAGATCACCTCTAAGTAGGCAATATGAGACAGAGAATAGTTGGAGTTTTTTGAGTCTGTCCATATAGGGCAAGTGTTTAAGTCCTAGGATCCTCTTTGTGAGGTACTTTTGCGGCCTCTCCAGTTGTTGCAGCTGTCTAGTGAGGTACATGCCAAATGGGGCATTGTACTCAATGATTGGCTTAATGAGGGAAGAGCAGAGGGAGACAATGACCATTTTCTGTCTGGTTGCAAAACCCTTAGTAATGAGATGTGCCACATAGAAGGACTTTCTGACCACAGTGGCAATGTGAAGGTCAAAAGAGAGGTTGCTGTCAACCTGTGTTCCCAGATCTCTTATAATTCCTTCTGTGTTCAGTGGACTACCATTAATGTGGTAATTCAAGGGAACCGGGTTTTTCCCAAAGGGG
This sequence comes from Protopterus annectens, assembly GCF_019279795.1. Classification (NCBI taxonomy): domain Eukaryota; kingdom Metazoa; phylum Chordata; order Ceratodontiformes; family Protopteridae; genus Protopterus; species Protopterus annectens. Next base: position 93,993,942 of record NC_056731.1, on the reverse strand, counting down.
ATGAAGACACATTTTTTGGCATTGAGCTTAAGGCCATGGTTCTGACACCAGTCGTTGGTCTCATTGAAGCCTTTTTATAGCATGTCAGCATCACTTGGGGAGTTAATAATAGCTCCCAACTTGCAATCATCTGTGAACTTTCTCAGCCAGAGTCCCTTTGTGTTGGCCTGGACTTCAGAGAAATAGATACCAAACAGGAAAGGACCCAAGACCAAACCCTGTGGGACTTCACTCATGACTGTTTGGCAGTCTGACTTGGAGTCAGCTACCTTCACACTGTGGGTTCTGTTTGTAAGCCAGTTTGCAACCCACCTAGTGATATAGAGGTTGATGCCTAGCTTAGTAATTTTTTTTATGATTCCTGAGTGGGGATTGGTATCAAAGGCCTTGGCCAGATCAAGGTAGGCTGTATGAACCACCTTTCCTTCATCCACAGCTCTGGTGACTGACTCAAAGAAGTCAACCAAGTTGAGAAGGCATGATCTACCCTTAACAAAACCAAACTGTATAGGATCCAGAGTTTGGATATTCCCTACATCCTTGTTTATTAGGTTCATGATGATTCATTCCATAGCTTTGCATATCAGACTCATCAGGCTAATGGAGTGATAGTTCCCGGGGTTTGTAGTCGCTCCTCCTTTGTGGAGAAGGATGACTGTTGCAGTGTGCCACTCGGTAGGGACAAAGCCTGAGGTGAGGCTGTTATTGAACAGGGCACACAGGTGAGGTGCCAGTTCACTCTTAGTTCATGTAGAACACAGCCAGAGATACTGTCAGGTCTCACAGAAGCTGTATTCTTGGCCTTGGACAGTGCTATTTTAACCTGCGCAGCAGTAATACTGGGTGACTGGCAATCTACTGGTATAGTGATTGGTACTTTGGGGGGGGGTAAAGTTAGCACTGAATCTGTTCGCCAGTATATTTGCAACATCTGTTGGTTCGGTATAGGAGATGCCATTGTGCAGTAGCTCAGAGCAAATCTGGGTATTGCCATGGAGATTTTTTACATATCTATAGAAGGCCTTGTGGTTGTCTTTACTATCTGGTGCAATTCTGTTTTCATAGCTAGCTTTAGAGGACTTGATGAGGGATCTCAACCTTTTGCTGAGGCTGATAAGGAAGTTTTTCTGGTCTTGGGACTTCACCTTATTCCGCATGAGTTTCCTACTTCTGTTGTAGAGTTTGTTTATGGCAGGGGACCACCAGATTGGCTTCCTTTTTTTGAGGAGAGTGTCTTAGTTCTACTGGGAATGGCAAGATCCATGCATTTGTGTACGTGTTCGTACAGTGCATTGGTGTATGATATGGTGGTCATGCAACTATTCTGCATTTGCATGGGTGTCGTGAAGTTAGCCACCGCTGTTTTTAGGAGCCCAAAATTAGCTTTGGAGAAGTTTTTCACGGTGGTTACCTTTGTTGGGGGGTGGGAGGAATGTGGATTTCCAAGGTGATTAGCTTGTGATCGGATCTAACTAGGGAGGAGTTGACTATTGGTGTAGAGCAATGGTCACCCATTTTAGTAATGACCAGGGCAAGGATGTTGGTGCCTCTAGTGGGGGTAAGAATGAGTTGGTCCAGGGTATTGGAATTAATGAATTCCAGAAAGCATTGGGCAAGTGTATTGGTACATGAGTAGTTTCCCCAGTTAATAGAGGGGTAGTTGAAGTCGCCCAGTATGAGAGTGTTATGTTGGACCCTAATATTCTCCAGGGTGCTTAGGAATGTGGAGTGTGAATCTTGGGACATGGTTGGGGATCTATAGCAGGCTACGACCGGAATCGCTGTCTTACCCAATGTTAGCTGCACCTATCTCAGATGCATTATGTTGGGATACCAGTCTGGAGGTGTGCGCATCCTTTATAAATATGGAAACACCACCACCTTTGGAGCTTTGGTCAAAGTTCTGGAGCTGAAAGATGTGGAATGAGGTGTAGCCTGGTAGTGCAGAGGTGCTTTCTGCTGCCTTGAGCCAGGTCTCTGTTACAGCACAAATGTCAATGTTCTCCATTTTAAGGAGTACTTTGCATGAGTTCATTTTGAGATTTAGACTTCTAGCGTTGAGCAGAATGACCCTCAAATTGCCTTTGTTTGTAGCTGTTACGGTGGTAATTTGGTCTTTGGGACACTGCCTAAAAAAGGCACTATAGGGGTGGCAAGAGCCATGGCCAGTATCCGGGACCCCAGGCATGACAGATGCAGGTCATTTCTGGCAAAGCATCGAGGTCTGTCATTCATGTCATCCCAGGCAGACAGATACTGGATCCCCTTAGAATGACACCAGAAACTTAGCCAATTGTTGAAATCAATAATTTTCTGCTTGTACTGTGGTATCATTCTGGGTGATGGTAGGATGCTGCTCAGGGCTAGCATCATACCCACCTGGGCTACATAATCTGAGAGCTCCTCCATGTCTTTTTTCATTAGTCCAGGGAGGGACATCTCAGGTCATTCACACCCACATGTACAATGACAGAGTAATATTTGTACCTGTTGTTGAGGGACAAGAGTGCATGCGTTATGTGGCAGATCCTGGTGCCTGACAGGCAGCTGACTGTTACTTTCTCCTTATTCAACCTAGTGAGTGGGACATCAGTGTGCCTCACTATCGACTCACCTATGACTAGTGTGTTGGGCATGCTGTTTTGCCTCAGGGTCTTTGGTTGAGTGGCACACTGTTTAGGAGAGCTATGTGTCTCGTGATTAGTGTTGTGTTGTGGTGGTCAAGTGCATTTCTGCCTTGGAGGTCTCTGCTGTTTGGTTAGATTTTTATTGAGAGCCTCCGCAAAGGTGGGTTTGTGGTTTGTGTTTTTATGTGAAGGCAAAGCTGGTGTGTGTTCTGGAGGGCTATGTGTTTCATGTGGTGTGGTGCAAATGTTGACCTTCTCCTCTTGACCAGCTATTCTGGTCTTGGCTGGATAGTACGTGGCTTCCAATTTGGATGTATAAGTGCATCTCTCATAAGTCTGAGTGTTGGGGGCGTAAGAGGAGAGGAGAGGATTTTACATGAGGCAGTTGCTACATTGCCTCAGGATGCCCAAGTTCTCCAGGTTAATAGAGGAAAGCACAGGGAACTGACCTTTAGACATGCCTGGAGGGGTGGGCATTAATAAGTATGGGAGCTGGTTCCTTGTAGAACATTTAGTGCTGGTAGCACTTTTGTGTACTACAATAATTGCTACAAGAAGTCTGGTAAAGTGCTAAACTAACAAGCTAGTAAAAGTGCAGGAGAGGAGAGAACTAGCAGATCTAAGGGAAAAATTGAAGAACAGACTATGGCACTGCTCAGAACCTTACAGTCCTGGATACAGCAAATCTGTATCTGGACTAGATTAGTTACAGGAAAGGTGGGAAACAAGCTCAGATGTGGGCTTTTAAACCAGAAAGTTGAAAGAGATGGAGAAACTGTCCAAATGGTCAATAAACTACAATTTCTGGGCCAAAAACCACTCCTCTTGTGGTAGATAGGCTACCTAGTACCTATCACTCCTACTGATAAGCTAGAAGGCTTCCCTCCAACACAGAAAGGCTTGGGGGGCTCAGAAGCTTACAAACAGTCCTCGATACAGCAAATCTGTACGTGGACTAGACTAGTTACAGGAAAGGTGGGGAACAAGTGCAAACGTGGGCTTTTAAACCAGAAGGTTGAAACAGATGGAAAAACTGCCCAAATGGTGAATAAACTACAATTTCTGGGCCAGTAACCACTCCTCTTGTGGTAGATAGGATACCTAGTGCTTACCACACCCACTGATAAGCTAGAAGGCTTCCCTCCAACATGGAAAGGCTTGGGGGGGGGGGGCTCAGAAGCTTATCAGCAGTCCTGGATACAGCAACTCTGTATCTGGTAGACTTGTTAGAGAAAAGGTGGGAAACAAGTGCAAATGCAGGCTTTTAAACCAGAAAGTTGAAAGAGATGGAAAAAATCTGCCCAAACGGGCAATAAGCTACAATTTCTGGGCCAGGAACCACCCCTCTTGGATAGATAGGCTACCTATTACTTACCACTCCCACTGACAAGCTGGAAGGCTTCTCTCCAACACAGAAAGGCTTTGGGGGCTCAGAAGCTTACACACAGTCCTGGATACAGAAAATCTGTACCTGGACTAGGCTAGTTACAGGAAAGGTGGGAAACAAGTGAAAACACAGTCTTTAAACCAGATAGTTGAAAGAGATGGAAAACTACCGAAACGGCCAATAAACTACAATTTCTGGGCCAGAAACCACTCATCTTGTGGTAGATAGGCTACCTAGTACTTACCACTCCCACTGATAAGCTAGAATGCTTCCTTCTGACACAGAAAGGCTTCGGGGGCTCAGAAGCTTACAAAGAGTCTTGGATACAACAAATCTGTACCTGGACTAAACTAGTTACAGGAAAGGCTGGGAACAAACGCAAATGTGGGCTTTTAAACCAGAAAGTTGAAAGATGTGGAAAAACTGCCCAAACGGCCAATAAACTACAATTTCTTGGCCAAAACCCACTCCTCTTGTGGTAGATAGGCTACCTAGTGCTTACCACTCCCACTGATAAGCTAGAAGGCTTCCTTCCAACACAGCAAGGCTTTGGGGGCACAGAAGCTTACCAACAGTCTTGGATACAGCAAGTCTGTATCTGGACTAGACTAGTTACAGGAAAGACGGGAAACAAGCTTAGATTTTTTTTTTAACAGAAAAGCAGCTAAAACAGCAGTAAATACAATTTATGCAAGATATCCTTTTGAGAGTAGATGAAACTCTGATATTAGCTTGCAGAAAATTCTAAAGTTTGGGTCTTTGAAGATAACAAAAAAAAAATCTACTGACACACCTGAAAATGTACAGTGATATGAAAAGTGAAAGTATGAAACAGTGGAAGAGGAGTGCAATGACCTATGAGGGTTAGGAATCATACTAAAGAAGGACAAGATCATACATAGGTTTAATAGCCTGAAGGCTGGGGTAGAGGTAACGACCTGCAAAAATAACACTGACCATCGAAGCAACCTTTAAGATACCATATGTCCCTTTTTCCCATCTATACAACATTTAAGATACCTAGTATTTTTTTTTATCTGGTTCTAAACTCCAGGCTGATCCAGAAAATGCTCCAGTTGGATCAGTGCTTTGCCCTGGTCAACAAATAAACAAATGAATAAATAAATACAGTAAACAGCTAGGAATTATGCTTCTAAATATTAGTGTATAAAATGAAAATAAAATAATGCAAATGAATAAATAGATGTCAGCTAGCTATTAAGAAAATAATGTTAACAGAAAAACAGGCGTAATTCTAGTTATCTAAACTAGCTAAAACAAGCTAAATAGTATACAAACTATGAAAGTAAGAATGCTTAACATAACCTTCACTAAACTACTGACATGTATCAAACTTAATTCAGGACTACAGTGTGAAGCCACTCATAAGACACTGTATTCATAAAATCCTCCATATACGATCTAAATTCTTACTTCTATCTCCTTATAATCATTCCACTAGTGGTGTACCATTTTTTGACCCTTTCCATCTGTCCATTCATCCACAATCCCCTTTTCCATTTTTTACACATGTGGTTTGGATGTCACTTCAACAGTGACAATCATCTAGAGCCAGGGTTTACACCACCAGGTTGCTAGCCCTGCCACTGTAACGTTTCTATGCCATACCACACACTCGCATGCACACACACACCTGTAGCCAATTTAGATGTCCAATCTATCTACTGCATGTATTTGTAATGTGGGAGGAAACCCACATAAATACAGGGAGGGCATGCAGACTCCACACAGAAGGCAACCCAGCCAAGAATTGAACCGGGGAACCTATTGCTTTGAGGAGACAATGCTATCTCTGGTGCCACTGTGCCACATCCCTTTCTCTTCTCTTCTCTTCTTCTCTTCTTTTCTCTTCTCTTCTCTTCTCTTCTCTCCTCTCCTCTCCTCTCCTCTTCTCTTCTCTTCTCTTCTCCTCTCCTCTCCTCTCCTCTCCTCTCCTCTTCTCTTCTCTTCTCTTCTCTTCTCTTCTCTTCTCCTCTCCTCTCCCCTCCTCCTCTCCTCTCTTCCTCTCCTCTCCTCTTCTCTTCTCTTCTCTTCTCTTCTCTTCTCTTCTCTTCTCTTCTCTACTCTTCTCTCCTCTCCTCTTCTCTTCTTTTCTCCTCTCCTCTCCTCTCCTCTTCTCTTCTCTTCTCTCCTCATCTCTTCTCTTCTCTTCTCTTCTCTTCTCCTCTCCTCTCCTCTCCTCTCCTCCTCTCCTCTCCTCCTCTCCTCTCCTCTCCTCTCCTCTTCTCTTCTCTTCTCTTCTCTTCTCTTCTCTTCTCACATATTTATTTCAATTCTCCATAACATTCTTCCTTTTTAAAGTAATGTACACCTCTCTCCAGGAGATTGCCAGATCACATACCAATACCTTATCTTACTTCCAATCTATTCCATCCAACATCTCCCATAAGTCTCTTTTTCCCTTCCATTCCCTTCAATCCACAATGGATACTAAGGTACTATTGATTCTCATGCTCACTACACTTACTTATCTGTTTATCAGCTCACATCATCTCCATCACTAGCCTACATTTTCTGCTTGACAATACCCTTTCTTTCTCATTCATTACATTCCCTTATCTCTTGCAGTCGACAAATGCAGATCTCTTCTTATACAAGTATATTCAGTTAAAGAGTCTCACTCCCAATCTAATACAAATTTAAATGGCACTATACCAATACCTACCCATACCCATCTTGGAGCTTAGTGGAGATATTCACTCAGACCGCACCCCCATGCAAAAGCCATCCATGTCAGCCATATAAAATGCTTCCGCGACTATTTAATAAACTTCTCTGACTTACTTATTTAAAAAAATGAATCATTGACATATCTATGCAAAATCCATGATAATCATGTATGCCTGGTTTTCTATTCTCCAGATATTATAGCTACCACTGAAATCTGGCTAAAATAAGAATAAACTGACAATAAAATCACTCTTCCAGGATTTACTATACATAGAGTGGACAGAAAGCATAAGAGAACAGGCATCATAGCAAGTTAATCCAAAAATTCCTTAGAAATTACCTCACCCAACCTATATATTCCAAAATCCAACAATGGCAGAATTCTGCTGTTTCACCACAAAATCAACCAAAGAATGTTCACATGTATCTCAGCAATTTATATCCCACCAGGCAATAACATTAGCTCCACAGAAAACATCCTTCTCTGAATGACTGGCAATGTCCATACAGAAACGTTATTATTGGGTGACCTAAATATAGACTGGCAGTCTATAAACTGCAACAACCTGTAGGATTCATGCTGGCATTACCCAAAAGCTAGGATCACTCTAAAGGGTCAAACACTTCTTGATAAATACTGAGAAATATCCCTCAACATCAGCCTATCTTCTTCCATTACTATGCCTCCCAGTGTTCACAAACTTAAACATCACATATCAAACTAAACTAGCAACCTGCTCTAGCAAAGTAGCAAAATTTGTACCTTGTCTTACAAATAAAACTAATCACTGCCTGGCATTAAAACAACTACCTAACCAGCTTAGGTACTCACAATTAAACACTAAACTCAAACTCTTATAATCTCCAAACAAATGCCCAGCACTACAGAACACTCTATAGTCTAGTCATCTGACTAGAGACCTACACTCCAGAAACAAACAATTATTATCAACCAGTAAGTCATACATCACTTCTGGAGACTCTTTCTACTCCCACTATGTCTCAGAGTTCTGGAACTCGGTCTTCACTTACTTAAATCAGATACAAAATCTAAATGTATTCAAAACCTTACTTAAAGAATACCTACACCAAGCTGGACACTTCCTTTCTGGCTTCACAGGATAGTCTCCTCCACAGATCTTTCTCACCAGTAACGTCAACTTCCACGTTGTTTTTACCCACTTTAGTATTGCTGCCTCCATCTATATATTTTGCTAACCATGCTTTTCACTGTTCTACTTCTCTAATGCACTAATTGGACCACTGTCTATACACCTGTTCCACTTATTCCCTTTCTATAAATAATTTCAGCATTATCTCTAACTGCTACTATTTCTCTCCATCGGATCCATCTAACAAATATAATATCCCATTGATGCCTTCCTTTTTGCAAAGTAGTTTTACCCTGAAGGTATTTAATTTATAAACTTTTTTCTTTGCATTTAATTTTAATTTTTGTTAGTATAGTACTAAACATAAGCAAATATCTGTTTACTTAATCACATATATCAAAAATGATTGCTACCTTATGTAAAGCATGTAATTTCATTTCTGAGGTTATCTCCCTAGGCCTTCATTGAAAATGGGTTTTTGCCCAGTTGCCTATTCCCAGTCAACAAAGGCAAAACCCAAACAAATAAATAATGTCCTACTCAGTAGAAGCTTATGCAATTAATGTAACCCTGTTTAAGTCAACTTTGTACCATAAATTCCATGAGGGAGGTGTTCAAAAATGTAACAGATAGCATTAAGAAAAATAGCATGAAGATCAGGGAGGGTGCAATTCAGACACATAAGTAGAGTGGTAATGCAACAGGTGAATTAGTGCATTATGCATGGTATACAAATGACTGCAAATGCATATCTGCATGCAAATGTGTCTCCTCACATATGCAAATTATGAAGTGATACATGGCAGAGTAATTCAGCAATGCATAAAAAGCAGCACCATGTGACCCTGAACACTAGGAATCTTCAGTGTATAGAAAGGATTCACATCTAGATCTAGGGAGGTCATCGTCCCCCTGTACTCATCACTCATTAGACCTATGATTGAGTACAATGCCCCATTCGGAATGTATCTGACCCGACACCTGCAGCAGCTGGAAAGGCCCCAAAAGTTCCTCACCAAAAGGATAAAGGGTCTCAAAAATATGTCTTATGCTGCCAGACTGAAAGAACTCCAGCTCTATTCAGTCGCATACCGCTTGCTCAGAGGTGACCTGTGCCTGACATATAAGGCCATGTCAAACCCAGATTTGATGAATATGCTTCACCTCAAAAAATCTAGATCCCTCAGAACCACAAGGGTGGGAGACTTAAACCTTGACATGGTTATTAATAGAACGTGCTGGAGGGACAGATTCATCACCCAGAGACTCCCTATGCTGTGGAACAAAATCCCGGTACATGTGAGGCAGAGCACCTCGCTGGCCTTGTTCAAGAGGAATCTTAACCAATGGATGGGAGATCGCAGATATACCCCAGGGATTACTTCAGTGTCACTGCTTGACAGAGGCACAACAAAATAATAAGGCATAGTTTTCTTCAAACTAAAGGGGTGGCGAAAGCCACATAACTATGGGCTAGGCTTATAAATGCTCTTGGGCAGATAGCCTAGTATGAACCTATGAACCTATGAATATAGACTTGTGACAAAATGTTAGCAACAACAGCAGCTTATAACTGAACAAGAGGTGTTAGTGGCTAATTTGAATGCTAGTGTCCACAGCGTTGTATATTATCAACCTATGAGCTGCAGAGATGTCCACTGGTGCCTAACATACCATCAACTCCACAACAAGGACATTGTTGACTGCTAGGGAGCCCAAGTGAGAGTCATTAGATATGCATCACCTACACATGGAGTTAAAGGTAATGCATGGACTGGCCATTATTCTGGACAGGAAGGTATGTGCAGCATTAACCATCTTTGCTACAGAGCCCTTTCAGCATCAGGCAGGGCATATGCTCTGAATTTCACAGGCATCAGCCTCATGGATCCTATATTAGTTCCTTGATGTGATGCTGCAACATGTGGAACAGCATATATACTTTCCATGCGCAGCAGAGAAGAGAACCAGCAATATGCAGGCATTTTACAGCATAACCCATTTACTACCATTGCCATAAAGACCCCTATATGCACAACAGAATGTTGAATATGTCAGATGTAAGGACTTTCACTCCACCAGCTGATGTTAGGGAATGATAAGGGTATCAAATACTGTGTGCACTATCTAAGCAATTTTCATGATTCCCACAGCTAGCATATTTGTAACCTCTGTAAACATTTCTTGTCAGCTGACTTCCCATTGTGTCATCTAGTTGGTAGGTGCGCATACTACCACATGTATAAGTTAGTATATGGCTCCCATTCAAGCAGATGATAGGCCACATGTAACAGTGTCTACTGTTGAGGGTTGCAGGTGATGCTGAATATGTGTTTGAAGTGTGGCTGATGGCGCCCCTCTAATATCTCCAGATTATGACAGAGACAGCTTACAACAATGCACAGTCACAGACATGGAACATAATCAAATGTTTCTTTGGCTTCTGAAAGGGACAGTTCCACTTCTTACATAATCTAGTGGCACACTGCAATATGCTCCTGGAGATCTGCAGCTAGATATTTCTGGTCTGCACTATGTTGCATGATATGGGGCCATGAAAGAAGTTACAGCATGGGAGTGCCATAGCACTGTCTTATATATCTGTTGCAGCAGTAGAAGAGGTGCGAGTTAAGGAGTTATTAAAAGAACAAGTTGTGGTGGGACATCATGTGAAGCAGAGGTGAGTGCAATACATTGTATCTCTGGTCCACAACTATAGACCATGACAAGGCAAATGTACCAGATATTACCATACCCCCACATGCCTGGGAGGCAGGGAAGGACACAGTCATCATCATTTGCACATGTGGTGTAAGGCGCAGTTATACTGGACAGCAATGTTAAAAAATGTAGAATGGTCATGGGTGGAGGATGTGGCAGACATGTGCACAGCTAGGAGGTTCAAAAGAGTTTGGAATCACACCTTCCAGTAATGAGAAATGCTGCCTGGGTGTACCATTTCATCCAGCAGTGTCAGGACTGAAAATATTCTGTCCATGGGAAAGCATATCATGTTGGGAGCATGTAGGGGAACCTCACCATGGCCCCCACATGATATTACATAACACATTTGTTAAAACAACCCTGGGAACAGGCAAGTGTAGGTGTTGCTCATCGAAAAGGATAGAGGATAGTGTGATGGCACGGAAATGTGGTTCTCCAGTGGGTTGTACCCATGATGGAAACTTAAGTCCATCAACCATGATCATATTAGTTTCCATGCCCAGAGGTGGAGGCAGCCATAGACTGTGTGGACACTGAAGCTGTCTCCAGCATGGTATGTGCCATCTGTGTAGACATGGTTTGTGATGGTGTGTAACCTTGCAATGCACCTCCATCTCCTAGCATGTCTATGATGGCCAGTTGCCCATGTCCTCATGTATGCACTGAGGTATGCAATATGGGTCACCAATGTCTTCAGCAGGCATGTCTTCTCTAGGTTCTTATAAGCCATGCCAGTTCACATGTGCTGCAGGATGTATGTCAGTCATGCATGCCACACAGCACACACATCATCTCTGATATGATGTGAAAAGTGGCTATCTGTCCCTGGATCACTAGCCTGCACATCATCTGGTTGATTACAAGGGTGATACCTTGGTATGGGAATATCCTGAAGTTATAATGGCAATGGCCACATGTTCTTCTCTCTTCTGTGTTGGGTATATGCAACTAGGAGGCAGTATGGTCATCTGATACAGTTTGTAATGGTGGTAACTGTGTAGCAGATGTGAGGTTAACATGGACAGGATAGCCTTGGCTTTGAGTAAGCTCTTCCTTCACCTGATGTACAGGAACCATAGAGAGCATCTGCTGTGGGTGTATGAGCCCCCCTTTTAAAATGTGATTCCTGGCACCAACTTTCCATGATGGTGAGTGATGTAATTGGCATCAAGCTCTCTGGCAAGCAGAGCAAAAATACAGACATGACCTGCAGAGGTTCAATGCAGACCATCTATGTCAGTGGTAGAAAAGGTTAGGGAGATGCAGACACCTTTTTAATGCATGCATTCTGCTCTTGGGTTGGTGCTCTGCACAGCTCTAATTACCTTCTATCGACAGGGTTAATCTGGGCTCTTAGCTCTAATTACCTTCTATCGACAGGGTTAATCTGGGCTCTTTACTGTTTGTTTTATGTTTACTGTTTGTTTTATGTTTACCAGCATCCCAGAACATACAAGAAAATAGGATGACCTGTCATAAGAGACATGCTTTGCTTTCCAGGTTCCAGGCACTGCTGTAAGTATAGAGTGTTACTGGACATGATATACTGTGTTAATTAACTATAGCACATGTTGCTAATTCTTTGTATTTGAGTCTCATTTTTCTTTTTCTGTTTTCATGTTTTTGCTTTGTTGTTTAGATTTCCTTCATTGTTCTCTTTCTGCAGTCTCTGCCATGGTGCAGGCAGTGGTGAAGTGGAGACTACTGCACTCCATACACTGGCCACAGAGCCTACTGCTTGGTCTCCAGCAGCCCCCCACCTCTCTGCAGTATTGTGGATTTCAACATGTAGAAAGTGACCTTGAGAGCTCACTAAGACCTCTATGGCCACCTCTCAGGAGCACGGCAGAGGATCCTCCTCTAACAGTAGTATGCAGGGGGCCCTTGTAGGTCACCAGGCAGAAAGTGTGGTGTCTGGTGAGGCTTGAGGTGGACTGGTAGCTGGATGTCCACATTAGCACTCTTGAACTCCTCCCCATGTGGCTGATACAAATCACACATCTGGATGCCCCCATCCATTGGTGTACCCACTCTTGATGTCCATCAAAGAGATAGGATCTACTCCAGGCAGTTTAGCAGGTTGTGTATCCTTTCCTATCCCCCAACATTGTGTTCAACATCCTATCCTGTCATTACCCACCCCCTGTTTGTTGTTCAGTCCTCCCCATCACCAGCGATTTGCCCTCTGTCTGTCCACATCTCTCCATTGTTGCCCCATGTATCATTGCCTTCTCTATCAGTCTTTGCCTGTATTATATGTTTGCCTTTCCTCCCCTTACCTTCCAGCACTCTTTCACTTTCCTTTGCTACCTTCCCCCTGAACCCTTCTTAAAAGATGGGCACCTGTACTCTTGTATTCCTCTGTTTGCTCTTAGCATTTCTACCTGTGTTATGTCCCAGTTTCCTTCCTAATTATATTGTAGAATGACTTGGTACTTTATTGCGGTGCCCTTGTGTGGGCTGTCCACAAAGTTCATGTTGCAGTTATGGTCACTTCGATTCATGTGTCAATGCACATAGTGCTGGACATGCTACATGGCTGACGCTTTTCCTAGGGTCAAATGATCACTCATAGCATGGTCATCACAACAGTGCAATTACTGTCATTATTAGGACTGCAGAATTGCCAAGGCAACACTCTTCCTGACATAACTGCTCTATGCCAGCATTTGTGCATGACTGGTCTGTATAAGGCTAAATTCATTGGATTATTTGCTGCTGTGTGGTTATGCATTTCTTTGTACACCACCGCTATCATGTTCAAATGTCACTGACTAAAGTACTTGGGTTTAGGCAAATGGTAATGCTTCCATCAGCATATCACACAGCTGCAAGGGCAATGTTTATCAGTTAAGAGTGTGACTTAAATTTTTGGGGATAGAGGTACACTACCTTAAAATATGATTTTTCTGACACTATATTAAAGAGACTTAGAGTTATATGGAAATTATGTGTGCATTATTTTGTTACTAGTGCATTGTCTGTCTGTGATAAGTATTTTTAAGTTTTGTATTACTTCATGACACTCCATAAAAATAACACATTTCATCAGACTTATCTAGGAATATTTCAAAATATGACTGATTTTCATTCTTGCAATCACTTTGTAGAACCTTTTAGACCTGCCTATAAACTGTACATTGCATGCAATGATGATAAACTCTACCAATGGTCTGCTAAAAGTACCCGAGTCCTACATGCTGTTTCAAAGCCACTCAGGCATTTTGTAGCTCTCATGGGCTGCCACTCAAACTCAAACTCATCTACATGTATGGGTGAGGCAGCCATGCTGAGAGTGGAGTTGACACACCTCGTCTGAACACAATAGCCATGTTTGCACAAGGTAAGTGTAGAAGCTACATGGAGGGAGTAGGAAGGGGTGGGAATGAGGGTTAGGGTTTCAGGTACTGACTGGGAGGAGGATTCAGGTTTAGGGAGTCAGGGACTTTTAGGGTGTGAATGTATATTATAGTATATAAATGACTTGCATATGAGATACTTTCAGTCTCATAAATTCTGCATACATCAAAACAAAACCATAGACTTCAGAATGCAGTATTTATTTTACAAACTAAACACAAATCTTGAAAGACACAAATGGATAAATCTGGTGAAATAAGCAAATCATCCTTTGTAAACTATACATCTGTGTTTGTCATTCCTGGAAAAATAATTTGAAAACAATTGTCACTTTTTAGATGATTGAACTTCTCTTATTTTATCATTTAAGTTATTATGAAAGTCTTATCTAGCCAGTTATGATATTTGATTATTTCTGTAAAATGGATTACAAATATTTACCATTTTTAAGATAACTGAAACTTGTTCATGATGTTAACTTGCCAATCTCTTAGACCATAATAGAAATCTTAATCAATTTAGCAAACACTTCATTTTACCTTTAGTTTTTATTTTAATTAGTGTGAATACTAATGCATAACATGTTTGAAGGAAATCAATGTGTTCATTGACCTTTTGAACCGTACAGTAATGTGACCGAAAAGGTAAGTAATGACAAGTGAGCAAGTTGCAGGCATGCATTAAAAATAAATCCCTGTCTTTAAAAATAAATGCGAAACAGATGTTTTTATCTTCAATGCCATTATAAGCACATGTGAACTGAGTGAAGAGCAAATGCAGAGCAAGATAATCACTGGTTTCTGAAAGGTAGACACAAGGCCAATTGAGTGTTGCTATAGCAACAGGCAGTACACCTTGCATCTGACTCTGAAGCTTCTGATTCCCCTTCTCTGGGCTTACAGTCCTCTTGATTCCCTTTGTATCTTCTTTTTGAGAAATCCAAAATGAAGTACAGGATTAAAACGGATTTTACACAGTGAATTACTTAAATTAATAATGTGTAGCAGTGTGCTATTGTTGGTATTAATCCTGTTTTTTTTCATTGCTTATGAAATTTAAAAAGGTCTCCATGCTACTTGTCACGTCTGTAGATACAGAATATTTCTGGCTACAAAAGAAAGATAATAAATGGAAAAAATAAAAATGACTTTTCCTTCCAGTTAAAATAGAAGCGTGTTGTATATTTCTGTCTGTGAGGTATTAATTAGCAATTTGTCACTTTTATTGCTACAGCATTCTTGAAGCAGTTAAAGCAGCTGATGGTTAAAATTATTTTACTGAAATTTAAAGGCTAAATGTGTGTTTACTGAACACACTGGAGAGCTGAATATTAATTTGTTTTTGCCCATAGGTGGTATTTTAAGTTGTAGGCACCCATCAGTGTCAGATATGGAACGATCATAGTCTAAAAGTATTTCATGTCTGGAAGGAATATGAATTGTGCTGTCTGTAAAGAAAAAAAAATCTATGCATAATACATTTGTGATATATTAAACTAACTAAATGAGTCATGCTTTTTTCATTTTGTCAGTCAATATCTTTGTAAAATGAACCTCTATTTGAAAGCAGTTCTTACTATAATTTAAACAAAACACGATGAAGTACTAATTATAAATTTGAAAACCTTTCCCTAAACTGTCAAACAACAAAATATGCGAAAAATTTCATGCATACATACATATATGTGTATAGTAAATCATGGATTTTTGCCAGGAGTATCATTTTAAAATTTATGTCCCCAAGCAGCCTTGTTTTAAGCCTAAAGAAAGCATGCATTTCTAGGTCAGCCATATACATTTCAAAACATGAAACTTCCATAGTTTCTGAGAGTTTCTTAGTCTTCATTGATATTCTACTCAGCTCATGTGAGCTTGTTTGGTCGGATAATGAAATGCAACTGTTGGGCAATAAAGTAAATGTAAGATCTCAGCAATGACTTAGCATTGATACAGAGTCTAAGATTTTGTTCTTAAATACTGCTACTAGTTATAAAACCATTATATCAGATTTATAGATTCAGCAGAACCCAGTTCTGGCAGTATCAGGGGATCAGAATTTTATCCACACAGTTAATATTGCATGAAATAGTGCTAGCAGAAATGCATTCTATGGGCTGAATTCGACATCCCTGTAGACATTACTTAGTTTAAAGAAGCTGCAGTGGTGCAGCCAGTCATTATGCATTAATAAACCTACTGCAAGAGGTGAAATGTTGCCAAGGTAGTTTGGAAAAGCCATTCCTTATTGTTGGACATTTGTTATGTTCTAGAAGCCTAAGCTGCACGTTACTGAACATTTTTATTTTCTGACCACCGTTGTGTCCTTTTGTGTGAATAGAATCATTTATTCATTTCTACTGGCAACAGTCTGGACGAGTGGCTACACATGTTCTAAGTCAGGTGCACATCCATTTCAGCCTCAGCAATATGGAGTCTTCACAGATTTTGTTTTTTTATGCACATTTTAATGCTAATTATTGCCAGGGTTGTTGGAGGGATTTCAGAAACAGCAAAGCAATATACCCTACTTACTATCCAACTTACTACTGAATAGCAATAAGTACAGAAGTATGGAGAAAAGGCTATATCCTTCAGCCAGTGTAGAAGGACATGGACCTAAAGCACACTGAGGTGAAGAGATATACAGCCCTTAGTCAGGATTATTATGTAACTATATCATGTCTGCATGATAAATGTTTCTTTTTTTTCCATTTTTCCAAACATCTTTATTAAATATACACATATGACAAAGGCAATCTAATATTTATGTAGCGCACCCGCAGGTGTAGCTGAAGAGATATGGGTTCCTTCCTACCTGACTCTGGTGACATCCCTATAGGCCCAACACACCAAGGTGGCAAGAGGGACAGATTTTATTCTAGGTGACACATCTAGTTTAAAAAGGCAATAGCACAACCATAAACAAATTATTTCAACAATGCACCAGTTAGCAATAAAGCAAGGTGAGATATGCATGTAATAGAAACATACATTCACCCTCTTCCCCAGAACTCAACAGGAAAAAGCCATGACATTCAAACATGCACAAAGAAGGCAATATCAATGAGCAGTAAAGCTTTATAATGCAGCAATACAAACATGGGGAAAAATGCAATGTCATTAAGCAATAAAAGAGTCATAATACAACAATACAGATATGAGAAAATGCAATGTCATTGAGCAGCAAAATTCTTGAAGACAGCAGTACTAACACGAGCAAAATGCAATGTCATTGAACAATGAGGATTTATAATGCAACAATACAAATATGAGAAAATGCAATGTCATTAAGCAGTAAAGATTCTTTAAGGCAGCAGTATTAACATGGCAAAATGCATTATCATTGAACAATAAAGATTTATAGTGCCACAATACAAATATGAGAAAATGCAATGTCATTCAGCATTACTAACACCCTCTACCCCTTGATCAATTCTAAACAGACCAACTATGAAACACTCTATTATACCCTGTTCACTGGCCACTGACTATTTACAGTCTTGCTGCCGGCATGATGGGGTCCAAGTTGGAGCTTATATGGATCCCAATTATTTGTAATCCACAAAACGTTTGGAAGGGAACCACAATCGTATAAAAATATACAAATTATGGCCAGAGCCTCTCACCACTCCATCAAGAATATCCTAGTGACCAGGCGCCATGTTCTTCTGATGAGAAAAGTAGAAAATCACATACGAGAACTCTGGTAATCATCTATGGCTTCTCAGTACTAGGTGCAAGGGAACTCCTTTTCTTGCTGAATCATAGCAAGTGTGGAGCTACTGGTTTCAGACTTCTCTCCTGATTCCACAAAATACCATCATCCAGGATTTCAGCTAGAGACAGACATAATCTGCTACTTCACTTTCCTGTCCCAAAGCACTAGAAAAGAAAATCCAGTCATGCTGCAAGGCCCTTTTCCCTTCAACTACGTGTTTCAGTCTTCCCTCCTTCAGCTAGTGTTCCAGTCTCCTCTTTCACTTTCGAAATTGTCTTTTATATTCCTGAAAAGAAGCTTCACCTTGTGGTGTAATGGGAAACTACAGTCTATTACTTCTACACAGTCTATTACTTCTACATGAAATACAGTGGGAGCTACATTTATATAAATTATGTCTTTGAACATACTCAGAACTTATGTTTTGTGACCCTTGATAAATACATTTGTAGTAAAGTCAGACTGGTACTTCATGCCAGATATAACATAAATATACAAATTAAGTATTGGGAAATACAAATTCATCATTTTGCTAAGAATAACTCCCTCTTTCACTATAAATGCTGTATACCTCACTTTTGTGATACTTACACATTCAATGATGCATCATTATGCTACCAGTACAGTACCATATTTGTTCCTAACTCTTTTGACAGTGTTCTGTGATCACTGTTGCAACTAGTGTTAATAGCTTTAGGAGGAAATGTAATGCCATAGTTTGGTAGAGTAGTCATACAATACTGTCCAAGTGGAAACAGTGAAATGTGCATGTTGAGGAAGTGGAATGCAAAGCACAGAAAAAAGCAAGTATTGCAATCACAAGAGTGGTATACACAGCATACTGCCCTTAATGTCCATTTATCCATCCTTTGATCCTTAGAAGGTTCAGGAAGAAACCCCAAGTGTCGCTGCAATAATATTTTTCTTCAATAATTTCTTTATTTCTTGCATATATTTCCCTTATTGTCTGCACCCACTAGGGCATCACATTAGGAGCACAGAACATTGTTTTCTTGGATATTTATTTTGGATGTATATTAATGTGCAACACTATTTGACAAAGAACTATAATATATATAATATATATATATATATATATATATATATATATATATATATATATATATATATATATATATATATATATATATATATATATATATATATATATATATATATATATATATATATATATATATATATATATATATATATATATATGTGTATGTGTGTGTGTGTGTATTTAAAACAGCATTAGTGCAGGGATGTAGTTTATATACCAAGTCTTCATTTACTGAGGCACATCCCAAATGGGCAGTGCTGCTGTGGAAGACATGTATGGAGAAGGAGCCTCAATGTTAAATCACAGACAGATCCATATAGACTGAAGCTGTACATTTTCTGTGCTCAATAATATGCACACTGTACATCAATGATGTGGATATGCATAATGTTTTAAAGTCAAGAAACATGTTAGGCTGAAAGATGACATTGCAGGCAACACTTGAAACTGTGAAGATATAGTGTCATATAAGAAATAGGTTCACAGGTGCACACTAGATTAATGGCCACTAAGGCAGTCATAGGCTTAGCTGTGCAACCCAAGTGTGACCCACAAGTTTTATGTTTTAGAAGTTTGTATGGGGGTGATTTTTGGTTATGACATAGGTTCATAGGTTCATAGGTTCATACTAGGCTATCTGCCCGAGGGCATTTACAAGCCTAGCCCATCGTTTTGTGGCTTACGCCACCCCTTTAGTATGGGGAACTATACCCATTATTTTGCTGTGCCTCTGTCGAGCAGTGACACTGAGGTAATCCCTGGGGTATATCTGCGATCTCCCATCCATTGGTCAAGATTTCTCTTGAACAAGGCCAGCGAGGTGCTCTGCCTCACATGTACCGGGATTTTGTTCCACAGCATAGGGAGTCTTTGGGTGATGAATCTATCCCTCCAGCGCGTCCTATTAATAGCCGTGTCAAGGTTTAAGTCTCCTGCCTTGTGGCTCTGATGGATCTAGATTTTTGAGGTGAAGCATATTCATCAAATCTGGGTTTGACATGGCCTTGTATGTTAGGCAAAGGTCACCTCTGAGCATCGCTGTGGCGACTGAATAGAGCTGGAGTTCTTTCAGTCGGGCAGCATAGGACAGATTTTTGAGACCCTTTATCCTTTTGGTGAGGAACTTTTGTGGCCTCTCCAGCTGCTGCAAGTGTCGGGTCAGATACATTCCGAATGGGGCATTGTACTCAATCATTGGTCTGATGAGTGATGAGTAAAGGGAGACTATGACCTCCCTTGATCTAGATGAGAATCCCTTCATGATAAGGTGGGCAATGTAGAAGGTCTTCCTAACTACTTTAGCTACATGGGTGTCGAATGACAGACTACTATCAACCTGGGTCCCCAGGTCCCTGATAACTTCTTCTGTGCTCAGTGGATTGCCACCTATTTGGTAGCTAGGGTAACCTTGTTTTTCCCGAAGGGTATGACTATGCATTTTTGGCATTTAACTTTAGGCCGTGGCTCTGGCACCAGTTATCCGCTTTCTGTGAGACCCTTCTGAAGGATATCTGTGTCAGATGTGTTTTCTACTATGACGCCCAGTTTGCAGTCATCTGCAAACTTTGTCAGCCATAACCCTCCTGTGTTTGCTTGTACTTTGGAAAAGTAGATGCCAAACAAGAGTGGGCCCAGGACTGAGCCCTGTGGGACACCACTTGTGACAGGCTTTGAGTCTGACATGGCGCCAGCAGCTCTGACCCTGTGGGTTCTGTCACTCAGCCAGTTTGCAACCCATCTTGTGATGTATGGGTTGACATTTAAGCTGATGAGTTTTTCAATGATACCCGAATGGGGTATTGTATCGAAGGCCTTAGCCAGATCGAGGTAGGCTGTATGGACTGCTTTTCCCTCATAAATGGCTTTGCTGACTGTTTCGAAAAGCCAACCAAGTTTAAAAGGCATGATCTGCCTTTGACAAAGCCAAACTGGGTTGGATCCAAAGTCTGCAAATTCCTATGTCTTTATTTATGAGGTCCATTATGATCCTCTCCATGGCTTTGCAGATAAGGCTTGTCAAGCTAATGGGCCGGTAATTTCCAGGGTCGGTGGAGGCACCGCCTTTGTGAAGTGGTACCACAGTTGCAGTGCGCCACTCCTGGGTGCGTATCCAGAGGTAAGACTTTGATTAAACAGCTGTCCTAGCTGTGGGTTTAATTCCTCATTGAGTTCATGGAGCACACAGCTGGGGACACCATCAGGTCCCATGGATGCTGTGTTTTTTGCTTTGGAGAGAGCAGTTCTCACTTGGGCGCTGGAGATGTTTGGGGGCTGCAATCGTTTGGTATAGATATCTCTCCTTTTGGGGGAGGGGAGAAGTTTGCACTGAACCTGTCAGCCAGTATGTTGGCAATGTCTGTAGGATCAGTAATCTTCACATCATTTTGAACTAGCTCTGAGCATATCTGGGAGTTTCCTCCCAGGTTTCTAACATAGCTAAAGAAGGCCTTATGATTGTCTTTTGAGTCTTTAGCTATTTTTCTCTCGAAATTTGCTTTGGATGATTTTATGAGAGCTCTTAGTTTTTTACTTATAGTGATCAAGGGTGTCTTACCTTTTAAGGATTTTGCTCTATCTTGTAGTAGCTTCCTCCTTTTGTTGTAGAGTTTGTTTATGGCTGGGGTCCACCAGACTGGACGCTTGCCTTTGGTACAAAGAGTCTTTGTTTTGCTTGGGATTGCCTTATCCATGCAGTCCTGCAGGTGCTGGTAGAAGGCATTTGTAAGTGATTCAGCGGCTTGAGTACTGTTTTAGGCTGGGTCGGGGACCTTAAAGGAGACCACACTAGTTTTTAGAAGTGTGAAGTGGGCTTTTGGGAAGTTCTTTACTGTGGTCTTTTTATTTCAGGTGGGGTGGGATGAGGACCTCCAGCGAGATTAGTTTGTGGTCTGATCTCACCAGTGAGGGGTACACCTCCGGTGTTGAACATTGTGCTCCCATGTTCGTGATGATGAGATCAAGTATGTTATCTCCTCTTGTGGGGATGGTGACTAGTTGTTCCATGGCATTTGAGTTTATGAATTCCAGGAACTTTTGGGCTAGGGTGTTTGGGCTTGAGTAGTGTTCCCAGTCTATATTAGGGTAATTGAAGTCACCTAGTATGATGGTGTTTGGTGATACATTTATCCACTCTAGTGTTTTCAGGAAGGCCATGTGAGGTTCCTGAGTTTGTGAGGGTGGCCTGTAACATGCTACAATTTGCAGAGCAGTCTTGCCTATGGTTAATTGCACCTGGATGGTCTCCAATGCATCGTGTGTTGCCACCAGTCTTGAGGTGTGGGTGTCCTTGATGAATATGGATACCCCCCCTCCTTTCTTGGTATTGTCCAGATTTTGGGGCCGGAACGCATGATATGAGGTAAAACCTGATAGGGCTGGGGTGCTCTCAGGAGCCTTGAACCAGGTTTCTGTCACAGCACAGACATCGATGTTCTCCATACTGAGAAGGGCCTCGAGTGCATGCATTTTGAGATTTAGACTTCTGGCATTGAGCAGCATTACCCTTAGTTTTTTTCCTTTTTTGTGTTCTAGGGTGGTAGGTTTAGAATTTGAGCCTTGCCTAAAAAAGGCACTATGGGGTGGCAAGAGCCTTTGCCAATATCCAGAATCCCAGGGTGACAGGTGCAAGCCGTCCCTTGAAGCAGCGTGGCTTGTCCAGCATGTCATCCCAGGCAGACAGACACTGGATCCCCTTTGAATGACACCAGTGTTTAAGCCAATTGTTAAAGCTGATCATCTTATCTCTGTATTGTGGCATCATTCTTGGTGAAGGTAGGATACTGCTCAAGGTCAGGGTCATACCTGTCTGGGCTACATAATCAGAGAGCTCCTCAATGTCTCTTTTCATGTAGTCCAAGGAGGTACGCCTCAGGTCGTTTACACCAGCGTGGACAATGACTGAGTCATATTTGTACCTGCTGTTGAGAGACCTGAGTGCTTGCGTTATGTGACGGATTCTAGCGCCCGACAGGCAGCTTACTGTGACCTTCTCCTTACTCAGTCTGGTGAGCGGGACGTCAGTGTGTCTGACTATGGAGTCACCAATGACTAGTGTGTCTGGCATTGTGTTTGGCCTTAAGGGCTGTGACTGTTTGACACTCTGACTGTGAGGTCTATGTGTTGCAGGTGTTGTGTTCTGAGGTGGTGGTTGTTTGGGTGTCTGCTTTGGTGGCCTCTGCTGTTTTGGTAGATTTTGATCAGAGCCTCCGAGTATGTCTTTGTGTGTTTATGTGTATGATTTGAGGTTGTAATGGTAATATGTGAGACTGGGTCTATAGTGTGTGTGGTAACCTTCTCCTCCTGACTGGTCTTGCCAGTCCTATGTTGAGAGAGCTCAGCCTCCAGTTTGGCCGTATAGTTGCATCTCTCGCATGTATTTGTGTTTTGTGGGAGGAGGAGAGGGTTGTCTGTGTACATGAGGCAATTGTAACATTGCCTCAATATTCCCAGGTTCACCAGCTGAGCAGGAGAGGACACTAGCAACTGATCCTCGACATGCTAGAAGGAATAGACAAAAAACTTTAAAAAAGATTCCGGGGACGTGGGTGACCGAGAAATGGGGGTTGCCTTTTGGGGTACTATCTATGACAAGAGTGCTGTATCAAGGTAATAAGTACTGTAGGAGCAAGTGCTACGTTTAACAGATAGAGAATAGTCTACTTGGAGTCAAGTAGAGATGATCTTTTAATTATAGGATACGCTGATTAGATCAGTAGTATAGTTCGAGGAAGGTAGTTTTAAGGGAAAATTTGAAGAGTGGACTTTAGGTAGGCGGAATAGTTTAAAGCTGCTTAACCCGCGCTGCCCTAGTGTGCAACGGTATCAACTGCCCGCTAAATCGGGCTAAATCGGCTAAATCGCTAAAGCGTGCTTTATAGCAGGGGGCTGGAAAAGACAGGAAATGACCCAAAATGGCCAATAAACTACAAGTTACTGCCTTAAACCACTCCTCTGAGGACAAATGAAGGAGTTATGGAAATGACCCCTAGTGGCCAATAAAACTACAGTTTCAAGTCAGTAACCACCTCTCCGGGGCAGGGAAGCTGCTCAATGTTAGTCACTGCCACTGATGAACACAGAGACCCTCCTTCAGCCCAAGCAAAATGGCCTCACAGAAACTTTCAAACAGTTCAGGAACAGCAAGCCTGTAACTGAACTTTTTAACTCTCAGAAAAGTGGGAAAAAGCAAGATTTTTTTTTTTGTTTTGTTTTTACAGAGATAGCAGAGGTTCACAAGTAATATCAAGTTATAACAGTGCAGTAAATGACCCCACACAAGAGTGCTAGGTCAAGGACAGAAAATATGCAAGTTTTAAGAAAAACGATTTAAATTAAGTGCAAACAGGAAATTCAGCAAACAGCTTTTGGTTGTGCTCTAAATACAGCTACTAATACAGAAATCAAGTTTAACAAGCCAGAAAATGCTCAAGCTAGGCAGCTATGCAGAAAAACTTAGCAAATAAACAGAGAAAAAATACTTAAAATCTCAAAAGTGGCTCCCTTCTTCTCTCAGCTTTTTCCTCTTGGAGGGTGCTTCACCAACAGCCAACAAGCCTGAAAAGACGCTCAAACCACGAGGCAACTAGGTTTTAAGAGAGGAAGATGAAGGAGTTATGGAAATGACCCCTAGTGGTCAATAAAACTACAGTTTCAAGTCACTAACCACCTCTCCGGGGGGCAGGGAAGCTGCTCAATGTTAGTCACTGCCACTGATGAACACAGAGACCCTCCTTCAGCCCAAGCAAAAATGGCCTCACAGAAACTTTCAAACAGTTCAGGAACAGCAAGCCTGTAACTGAACTTTTTAACTCTCAGAAAAGTGGGAAAAAAGCAAGATTGTTTTTTTTTTGTTTTTACAGAGATAGCAGAGGTTCACAAGTAATATCAAGTTATAACAGTGCAGTAAATGACCCCACACAAGAGTGCTAGGTCAAGGACAGAAAATATGCAAGTTTTAAGAAAAAAACGATTTAAAATTAAGTGCAAACAGGAAATTCAGCAAACAGCTTTTGGTTGTGCTCTAAATACAGCTACTAATACAGAAATCAAGTTTAACAAGCCAGAAAATGCTCAAGCTAGGCAGCTATGCAGAAAAACTTAGCAAATAAACAGAGAAAAAATACTTAAAATCTCAAAAGTGATTGACTGACTGCCCTCTGTCCATCAGGGATGTAGTTGCCAGACCTGGGTTGAATTCCTGATTTCTCATCCGATGGTCCAAGTTACCCTGAAATTGGGTTAGGGTGCAACTTGCTTCAGATGGATGAGGAGCCTATTCTAGAGAATGAGAGTTCTCTGAGATATATATCTGTCTCTCAAACATGTCCTGTTTATGTCAAAAGCAACATTTAGGTTTTTGGATATAATAGTTCTGATACTGTTTGTTTTGCAGATGTGCAATAGGTTCATCAGAGTGGAGTCCAAGGATGCCTTGTAAGCCAGGAATAGATCGCCTCTCAGTAATTTGTAGTAGATGAGTAGAGTGATAAGGCTTTAAGGTGATCCACATGGAAAAGTGTGTTTATGCTCATATTCTTTTTGTAAGTAATGTTTTTCGAACATTCCAGTTGCTGAATGTGTCTGACCAGGTATATACTGCAGGGGCATTATCCTGTTATCTATTATATTATGAAAAGAGAAGAATGCAATGCCATGCCCACAACTTCAGTTAGCAAATACAAAGGGGAAAATAATGTCCATGACCCCCAAGGCAACATGAAACAGCAGGCAGTATGGTAGACATCAGCCGCAGTGAGCATGTCAAGGTGTGAACATGAGGCCTAATGTGGCGCTACACAGGGCAATGGACCAGTCTCACCCCGCCATACTAGTATCCTATTACTTAGTTTTGGCTTTCCAATAACCATAAAAAAGTTCAAACATAACAGTGTGCATATCATTTTCTTATTTACCTTTACAATGATCACACAGGTGTGGATTTAATTTAAAACATTTATTTCAAAATTTACAGCAAAACACAGGGAGCTATCTGCTAAACAAAACAAAACTCTCTCTCACCGAAAACAGACTTATCTTGAGCAACACTTAACTTCCCTTCCCTTAACACTCGTATTTGTTGAAAATGAATCAGGCATCACATTAGACTATATGAAGCATGTGGAATTCATAGTCAAAGAAGATACAGTGAAGCACTAATTAGTGGCAATTTGAACAGGGATTTAAATGACAAATGTGTAATCCATTTGCAAGCAGCCTGGTATAGCCCACTGATTGTAAGTGTCCCTTTTTACAAACAGTATAGGACTACTATCTGCTAAAATTTAGTTCAGGCCCTTAGGCAGCAATACATTTCCCTGTAGAGCTTTAATACCCAAGTGCACGGGGGCAGAAGAAGTAATGAGTGTTGTGCTCAATGCACAGTACATGCTTATGTAACTACAACATGTAGAAGTGTGCTATAGCATGGAGGAAACCTTTCATGCTACTGTAGTCACATTTATGCTCCAGTATGCATTTTAGGTAATGTTCCCTAGATACTGTGAAGGGGTAGAAGTCCACACACACCAGTTATAAAAGCACTACCCACTGTGCACTGCATTTTTACTGCCACTGACATGCCCACTTTTTTCCCTCTGTGTATTTAGTTATTGAAATTGTGGGCATGGCACCACATTAATCTCTTTGCCCACAGGGAATTTACAACAGCCATATTTCTCTGCAGCTGAGTATCACTTCATCCATTTGTGTCCCCAACCAAATGTACCACAGGGAAACAGCTTGCTGCCTAGACACCTGAACTCAGCAAAATTACTTGAATCACACAGAAGGCAATCAAAGACTGAAGGAAACAAACCCATTACTACTGTCAGCAGCTCATTAACAATTTATGGCCTTACTCATCTGCATAAAGCACCTGACAAACTATTGTGACCCAAACACAATGGATTTCACACCCATGTGTCTGCAAAAATATATAAATTAAAAATATATATTCGCAGTTAAAATATTAACATTAAACTTGTTGACATCATACTGTCCATGTTATCCACAGACAAATAATAAACACAATCAGCAATCATCAAAACATTGAAACCAAAGACTATACCCAAAGAACATGGCTCATCACACACACACACACACACACACACACACACACACACACACACACACACACACACACACACACGCACACACACACACACACACACACACACGCACACGCACACGCACACACACACACACACACACACACACACACACACACACACACACACATACACACTCATGCACACAGATATGATAGCCCCTTGACTTTATACACATCATACACATCAGCTCTTTGCTTGTGTTTAAATGAATGAACAAATATACAGACAATGACCAAGAAGTGTTTTTTCAGCTTAGTGCTGTGATAAACACACAGTGCAAATCATTATACTTCCATAGCCCCTAACCTCTTAGCTCAAGAATCAGAGGCAAGCACCCATATTCAGGAACAGATTTAAAATATCCATCTTACATACTTAAAAAGTTGCTGATATCAGATCCAAACAGGAGTCACCACAAGGAAGAATCAGATGAGTAAAAAGTCTTTCATTGTTCCATAAAAACACAAGCGCTTTCACGTAGATAAACTAAATACTAGTATTAGTATTGAGGAAGGGTGTGTAACCCGAAAGCTTTGCTGTTATAAAGGTGTATTTTTCTCAATGTTTGTGTTTTGTTTATTGTATTTCCTATTTCCCATCCACTCACCAAGATTTTTCTTGAAGAGCGTTAATAAGGAGCTTTGCTTGACATAGATGGGTAGCTTGTTCCAGAATATGGGAAATCTCTGCGACAGGAATCTATCCCTCCAGCAAGTCCTGTTTATTGTGGTGACCAGGTTTAGGTCCCTAGAGCATGTAGCTCAGAGGGATTGGGATTTCTTTAGGTGTAGCATGTCCAACAGCACTGGGTTTGACATAGCTTTATATGTTAGGCAGAGATCACCTCGGAGTAGGCAATATGCTACAGAGTAAAGCTGGAGTTTTTTGAGATGATCAGTGTAGGGCATCTGTTTGAGGCCAGTAATTCTCTTTGTGAGGTACTTCTGTGGCCTTTTCAGCTGCTGCAGATGTCTTGTGAGATACATTCCAAAAGGGGAGTTGTACTCTATAATGGGTTTAATGAGTGTCAAGTAAAGGGGAAAAATGACTTCTTTTTTCCTGGATGAGAACCCTTTTGTGATGAGGTGTGCCATGTAGAAAGATTTCCTGACTTCTATGGTAATGTGATTATCAAAGGAGAGACTACTGTCCACCTGGGTCCCAAGGTCTCCTATCACACATTTGGTGATGAGAAGACTTCCGCCTATGTGGTAGTTCATGTGTACAGAGTTTTTACCAAAGGAGATAACAATGCACTTTCTGGCATTGAACTTGAGGCCATGGCTCTGACACCAGGCATCTGTCTCAGTGAGGCCCTTCTGTAGGATATCCACATCATTTGGGGACTCAACTGTAGCTCCTAGTTTGCAGTCATCTGCGAACTTCATTAGCCAGAGTCCTTCTGTGTTAGCCTGTACTTCAGAGAAGTAGATATCAAACAGGGGAGGTCCCAAGACTGAACCCTGTGGTACTCCACTTGTCACTGGTTTGAAGTCAGATTTGGAGTCTGCAACTTTTACAGTGTGGGTTCTGTCAGTGAGCCAGTTGGCAACCCATCTTGTGACATAGGAATTTATACCTAGTTTAGCTGTAATTACAGAATGGGGGATGGTGTCAAAAGCCTTGGCGAGGTCAAGATAGGCTGTGTGAACCAGCTTACCCTCGTATACGGCTTTGGTGACTGCCTCAAAGACATCGGCCAGGTTCAGGATGCAAGATCTGACTTTCACAAACCTGAACTGGGTGGGGTCTAGAGTTTGGAGGTTACGAATGCCTTTGTTTATGAATTCCATGATGATACGTTCCATGGCCTTGCAGACCAGGCTCATCAGGCTAATAGGGTGAAAGTTCCCAGGATCAGTGGTGGCTCCCCCTTTGTGGAGTGGGATAATTGTTGCTGTGTGCCATTTAGTGGGCACAAAGCCTGATGTGAGGCTATGATTGAACATGGTGCTTAGGTGGGGAGCCAGTTCGTTCTGAAGTTCATGTAAAATGCAGCCTGTGATGTTGTCCGGTCCCATGGATGCTGTGTTTTTGGCTTTAGAGAGTACAGCTTTTACCTGTGAAGTTGTGATTACAGGTACTCTGCATTCTTCCTGTATAGATATGGGCCCTTTAGTGGGTGTGAGGGGGGTAAAGTTAGCACTGAACCTATCTGCCAGGATGTTGGCAATATCAGTTGGTTCTGTAATTTTTGTGCCATTGTGCTGTAACTCAGAGCAGATCTTGGTGTTGCCATTGAGATTCTTGACATAGCTATAGAATGCTTTGTGGTTGTCCTTAGAATCAGTGGCAATCTTGTTTTCATAGCTAGCTTTGGAGGATCTTATAAGGGATCTCAGCTTCTTGCTGAGGCTGACCAGGGAGCCGCTCCACTCATGGGATTTTACTCTGTTTTGCAACAATTTCTACCTTCTGTTGTAGAGTTTGTTTATGGCAGGGGACCAGCAGATTGGCTTCCTTTTTTGGAGGATAGCATCTTGGTTCTGTTTGGGATAGCATGATCCATGCACTCATGTAAGTGGTTATAGAGTGCATTTGTGTAGGCTTCAGCAGTCATAACTGTATTGTCCATCTGCATGGGTGTCATGAAGTTTACCACTTCTGTCTTAAGAAGCATGAAGTTGGCTTTGGCGAAATTTTTTACCGTTTCCTTAATGGGGGGTGGGGGCGGGATGTGGATATCTAGGGTAATTAGCTTATGGTCGGATCTGACCAAAGAAAAGTTGACTTCAGGTGTGGAACACGAGTTACTCATGTTGGTAATGACTAGGTCTAGGATATTGTTGCCCCTGGTGGGGGTGTGGATAAGTTGATCCAGGACTTTGGAATTTATGAATTCCAGAAAGCGCTGAGCAAAGGCGTTGGTACATGAGTAGTTTTCCCAGTTAATGGTGGGGTAGTTGAAATCGCCCAATATTAGGGTGTTTGGTTGAACCCTAATATTTGCCAGTATATCAAGAAAAGAGGAGTGGGGATCCTGGGGCATGGTGGGGGATCTGTAGCAAGCTACAATTTGGATTGCAGTTTTGCCCAGAGTTAGTTGCACTTGGATAACTTCTGCTGCATTATGCTGAGCAACTAGCCTGGAGGTGTGGATATCCTTAATGAATATAGACAAACCTCCACCTTTGGTGTTCCGGTCCAGGTTAGATGGCCAAAACGTGTTGTATGAGTTATAGCCTGGTAATGCAGGGGTGCTCTCTGGAGCCTTAAACCAGGTCTGAGTCACTGCACAGCCATCAACATCGATGTTCTCCATTTTAAGGAGTGCCTCGAGTGAGTGCATTTTGAAATTTAGACTTCTAGCATTGAGTAGCATTACCCTCAGTTTTTGCTTGCCTGTTCCTGTTATGGTGGTGAATTTGTCATTTGAACCTTGCCTAAAAAAGGCACTATAGGGGTGGCAAGAGCCTTTGCCAGTATCTGGAATCCCAAGGGTGACAGGTGCAGGCCATCTCTGGCAAAGCATCGTGGTCTGTTGACCATGTCGTCCCAGGCAGACAGATACTGGATCCCCTTAGAATGATACCAGAAGCTTAGCCAATTGTTGAAGTCAATCATTTTGTCCTTGTACTGTGGTATCATTCTGGGCGATGACAGGATGCTACTCAGGGCTAGGGTCATACCTGCCTGGGCTACAAGATCGGAGAGTTCTTCCATGTCTCTTTTCATGTAGTCCAGGGAGGTATGTCTCAGGTCATTCACACTAACATGGACAATCTCAGAGTCATATTTGTACTTGTTGTGGAGTGACCTGAGTGTGTGGGTTATGTGGCGGATCCTGGAACCCGACAGGCAGCTGACAGTGACCTTCTCCTTGTTTAGCCTGGTGATTGGGACATCAGTGTGCCTGACTATAGAGTCACCTATGACTAGTGTGTTGGGTGCATTATTTTGCCTTATAGACTGCGGTTGAGTGGCACACTGAGTCTGTAGGCTATGTGTCATTTGGGTTGTGTTGGTGGTGGGAGGTTGATTGCATTTCTGCTTTGGAGGTCTCTGTTGCTTGACCAGATTATTATTGAGAGCCTCCGCAAATGTTTTTGTGTTTCTATGTGTGGATTTTGGTGGTGTAGGTTTAATGGGACTATGTGATGAGTGTGGTGTGGTGCAAGTGTTTACCTTCTCCTCTTGACTATCAAGTTCAGTCTTGGTTGGAGAGAGCTTTACCTCCAGTTTGGCTAGATAAGTGCATCTCTCACAGGTTGTAGTGTTGGGTGGTAGGAGGAGAGGGTTGTCTTGGGTTAAGGCTGTGAGCTATATTTCCTGTGGTACAAAGTTTGATTTCCTTATCTCTCATTTGCTTACTGTGTTACCTTGAACAAGTCACTTAATCAAACGTTGCTCTTGGTTTATCCCTGAAAAGGAACTGTGAGTCTAGTCAGCCTAATTGGTTAACAAGTAGGTGTAATTATTTATATCAATAGAGAAAATGTAACTGTTTCATTATTATCTAACTTACAAATCTCTCAACTTCCCAGATTATTAAGAAATACAATTTATGAGAACGTTAAATATGACCATATTGTTATTCATGTTGGAATTAACAACCTTCACGAAATTCCAGTTAAGATGAAAAATTCTGTACTGGAAATTTTGGAAATCTTAGAATTAAATCAGATTAAGGTATCTTTAAGTGAAGTAATTCCATCACCTCATTGGGAAAATTATGTTTTTTCCTAAGGGTCACATTTTAAATGCATTGTTGGGCCATTTGGGTTTAGTTTATAACCCAAGTATAATAGCTCACCGGGAAGCATTAATCCATGGCCATTGAATGCTTTCTCAGATTACTTCTAAGGCATTATGATGCAGGTGCACTGTCTGACAGAATTGGCAGAATTATTGCTGAGATTTCTTCTTAAAAACTAACCATTCTGCAGTATGCTATTTCTGCAGTAAATGCAGTAGAGGTAATACATTTTGTGAATTATTGATAAGATAGGACAACTTTAAAATAATAATAATTGTCAATTCATGGAAATATCTTGATTTCTCATTCCCCTGATAAACCAAGTGTGAATGTATTTGGGAGCACAACATGGGGTAGTGTTCCAGTTCAAGCTCATGAAAGTGTTTAGCCCATGTTAATATCCAGAGACAGTTATTGCTGATATTAATTTTCAATGGCTCCTACAGGAATTGCAGTTTGTTATCATAGCCTTTCCATGAGTGCATTCAAACATCATGAGTTTCTTCAGTACCCTGATAAAGCTCTTTTTTAAACACCTTTATTAAAATATCACTTAAGGCATAGGCATGTGTATATGAATAGAAAAGAAAATAAACCTTATTAATATTTTCCATTTACACACATTATACATTACATGTTTTCTTTCTTTAAAACATTTGTCTCTCAGTCCAATATTACATAAATCACACAATTCTTGCCTTTTCTTAAATCTTACTCCTCCTCCTGAATATTATCCTGCATGTATTGTTCCCACAATTTCCATTTATTTCTATGTAATTTGCTCTTCCTTTTTCTAAAGGCCCCTTTTCTAGTTTTTTCATTTCTTTTACAATATTCAATACCTCAAATACAGTTGGCATGGAGTTTGATTTCCAGTTTTTAGTAATTGCTTTTTTTGGCAGCAAGTAGCTTTAAAATTACTAAGACCTTGCTATGTGTAGGCAATTCAGATCCTGTGTCTCAGCTCAGAGGAATGATTTATTTTATTACAACAAATTGCTCCCCTAACGCTTCTGACAAAGTACTCTGTAGGAATTTTTTAAAATCTTATAATTTATTATACCCCCAAAAAAGTGCTCCCAATTGCTTCCCTCTCTTTCTTATCACATCTCCAACATTTACTATCTATATGGGAAAAGAAAATTTCTGAAGACTGCTTTGAGTATAAAACCATCTTCTTTCACTTTGACTAACTTTTCTTCACTTCAGTGTATTCATTTGATATGTATACTCTAATAATCTCTTTTTCCCATGTTGCACGGCTTGCTCACAAAACTGACCATCCAAGGTATAATTACTGAGTGACTTTGTAATAGGAAGAGGAAGTCTGAGAACCAATTTATGGGACATATTTGAAGGTGAAGAGCCAGTGGGGAATGTAGGGAGGGGGAGATGACCTACCTTCTGAAATCAAAGTGACAGGAAAGTTCCTCAAACTATCAATACAAGCTAACATTTATATCAAAATGTGATCTTGAAATT